>NC_091293.1:65178040-65188040 GCF_038502225.1 Cherax quadricarinatus | reverse complement strand
ATATATATATATATATATATATATATATATATATATATATATATATATATATATATATATGCAATAAGATCACAGTAAACAGGTGATTTCAGAATATGCAAAACAACCACTCTGAAAGAATAGAGAAATTCCAAGCGCTTTCGTGACTACTCTCATTATCAAGGATAGTTCCTTGATAATGTGAGTAGTCACGAAAGCGCTTGGAATTTCTCTATTCTTTCAGAGTGGTTGTTTTGCATATATATATATATATATATATATATATATATATATATATATATATATATATATATATTTATATATATATATATATATATATATATATATATATATATATATATATATATATATATATATATATATATGCATATATATATATATATATATATATATATATATATATATATATATATATATATATATATATATATATATATATATATATATATATATATATATATATATATATATATAATTGTAACCACAGACGAGTGGTATTGATCAATAACAATACTGCGCTAGCCATGGATTCGAACCCATGACTTAAGAAATCGTAATGACACGATTGCAAACAAACCATACCCCCGGCCGGGATTGAACCCGCGGTCATAGAGTCTCTATGACCGCGGGTTCAATCCCTGCCGGGGGTATGATTCGAACCCATGTTGTACTGGCCTGCCTGATGGTAAGCGAGAACCTTGGCTAGCACAGTGTTGTTATTGATAAAATTAAGTCCATTATAAAATTATCTGTTATACGTTTAAAAATATATTTTTTTCATTTATGTTAATGTAAAAATTAATAATTTTGTACCAAAAGAACCTTAGAAAACTTATCTAACCTTATTATAACAAGCTCAATTTAATTTAGTCTAATCCAGCTAAATATATTTTCAATAAGTTTACAATAATTTAATAATAAACAAACACAACGAAATAAATTTTTTTTCGTTAGGTTCACAATGATTTTTGAGAAATGATTGCTTACAAAATTTTCGCTTGCCTTATTCGGTAGCAAGTGTGTTGCTATTTAAGCCAAAATAGCAAGTTTTACCTATTCGGCACACACACACACACACACACACACACACACACACACACACACACACACACACACACACACACACACACACACACACACACACACACACACACACACACACACACACACACACACACACAATCTGCGAAGAGGCGGGGCCAGGAGCTGTGAATCGACCCCTGCAACCACAAATAGGTGAGTACACACACACACACACACACACACACACACATATATATATATATATATATATATATATATATATATATATATATATATATATATATATATATATATATATATATATATCGAGGTAGAGTGACCCTATAAAGAAGAAACACTTTCATCATCACTCATTCCATCACTGTCTTGCCAGAGGCACTCCAACACTACAGTTCAAAAACTGCAACATATCTCTACCCCTTTTTTATAGCGCAGGCACAGTACTTCCCACCTCCAGGTCCCAAGTCCGGCTAACCGGTTTCCCTGAATCTCTTCATAAATGTTACTTTGCTCACATTCCAACAGCACGTCATAAAAGTCATAATAACCATTTGCCTCACTCACTCCTATCTAACACACTCACGCACGCTTGTAAGTTAAACCTCTCGCACAATTCCTCCTTTTCCCCCTCCCTTCAACCATACCTAAGACGACTCCCACCCCACTTTCCTTCCCCTACAGATTTATACGCTTTCCAAGTCATTCTATTTCGTACCATCCTCTCTAAATGATAAAACCATCTCAGCAACCCCTCCTCAGCCTTCTGGATAATACTTATCGTAACCCTGCACGTCCTTCTAATCTTTAAGCTATGGATTCTCTGCATTATATATTATATTCACACCATAATATATTACATTCACACCATTATATATTATATTCACAACACATATTGCTCTCAGACATGACATCTCCACTGCCTCTAGTCTCCTTGTTGCAACATTCACCACCCTTATGTCACATTATACTTTCATACATTTTCCTCTTTGCTTCCATGAATAACGTTCTCTATCTTCACAGATTACTCAGTGCATCACACACCTTTTTTTCCCTCATCAGTTCTATGGTTCACTTCCTCAATACTTCCTCCCTCCAATCTGATATTCAATCTTACATTACCTATTTTTTTTAATTAGCCTCATCGCCTTGCTTTTCCTTTGTTTACTTTTAATTTCCTTCTTTTACTTACCCCCCAAAGTCGTCCACCAACCTCTGCAACTTCTCTTCAGAATCTCCACAAAGCACAGTGTCATCAGAAAAAAAAACAACTGTGACAACTCCCACTTTGTGTTACATTATTTATCTTTTAATCCCACACCTCGTGCCGACACCCGAGCATTCACTTCTCTTTCACCCTCATCTATAAATATACTGAATAGCCACGGTGACATCACGCATCCCTATCTAAGCCTAATTTTACTGGGAAATAATTTCCTTCTTTCCTACATACTCTAACGTGAGCCTTACTATCCTCGTAAAATCTTTTAACTACTTTCATTAACTTACCACCTATTTCGTACACCTGCAACATCTGCCACATTGCTCACCTGTACACCCTATTAAAGTCCATAAATGCAACTAAAACCTTTTTACCGCGATCTAAAAATTATTCGCTTATATGCTTCACTGTAAACACTTGATCTACACACCCTCTACGTTTCCTAAAGCCTCCCTGTTCATCTGCGATCCTGCTCTCCGTCTTACTCTTAATTCTTTTAATGATAACTCTACCATACACTTTACCGGGTATACTCAACAGGCTTATTTCCCTACAATTTTTACATTATCTTTTGTCCCCTTTGTCTTTATGCAAATGAACTATTTATGCTCTCTGCCAGTCCCTAGGTATCTTCCCCTCTTTCTTACATTTATTAAATAAAAGCAGCAACCATTACAAAACTATATCCCTACCTGCTTTTAACATTTCTGCCTTGATCCCATAAATACCAGCTGCTTTACCCATTTTCATTCTACCCACAGCCTCATGCACCTTCCCCACACTTAACTCCAGCTCCTCCTCACTACTACAAAATGTTATACCTCCCTGCCTAATGATTGAAATCACAGCTTCCCTATCTTCATGAACATTTGACAGTTTCTCAAAATATTCACTCCATGTTCCCGGTACCTCGAACTCTCCATCTAATGATTCTGCTCTTGTATTTTTAATCTCACTCCAAAACTTTTTCTTATTCTCAGCAAAATTTGTTGACAACATCTCACCCACTCATTTGCTTTCTGTTAACGTACCTTCACCACTCTCTTAACATCTCTTTTACTCTCCTTATACTCGTCACTCATATGCTAACTTTTTCTCTTTTTACTTCATCATTCCACCAATCGCTCCCCTTCCCTCTCGCACCCACCCTCCTATATTCACAAACTTCTGCTGAACACTCTAACACTGCATTTTTAAATCCATCTCATACCTCTTCAACCTCATTTTCTATACTCTCACTAGCCCATCTTCTTACCAATAGTTGTTTATATCTTACCCTAACTGCCTCCTCCTTTAGGTTATAAACCTTCACTTCTCTCTTATTTGCTGATACCATTCTTCTGGTATCAGAATAGATTTATGAGTTGGGACGATACCAAAATTTTGGTCGATATTGGTATTTTAACAGTAATTTATATTTTTTAAATTATAATGAGTATGTTCAACATATATAAGAGAATGTTTATCTCACAATGGGTATTACATAACACTGTAAGGTTAAATGAGATGATAATATCATTATTGTTGTGTTAGTTACTAGCTGTCAAAGGCACTTGTCGATAGTGTACTCAACTAGTTACTCACCTAGTTGTGGTTGCGGGGGTTGAGTCACAGCTCCTGGCCCCGCCTCTTCAACTAGCCGCTACTCAGTCACTCTTCGCACTCCGTGAGCTTTATCATACCTTTTCTTAAAGGTATGTATGGCTCCTGCCTCCATTACATCACTATCCAGGGTATTCCACTTCCTGACAACTCTGTGACTGAAGAAATACTGCCTTACATCCCTGTGGTTCATCTGAGTCTTCAACTTCCAACTGTGACCCCTTGTTGCTGTGTCCCATCTCTGGAACATCCTGTCTCTGTCCACCTTGTCTATACCTCTCAGTATTTTATATGTCGTTATCATATCCCCCTATCTTTCCTGTCTTCCATTGTTGTCGGGTCGATTTTCCTTAGCCTCTCCTCGTAGAACATACCCTTTAGCTCTGGGACTAGTCTTGTTGCAAACCTTATCACTTCCTCTAGTGAGGGTTCCAAACTGACGCTGCATATTCCAGTATGGGCCTAACGTACACAGTGTACAGGGACCTGAATGAGTCCTTATTTAGATGTCGGAATGCTGTTCTTAGGTTTGCTAGGCGCTCGTATGCTGCAGCAGTTATTTGGTTGATGTGCGCTTCAGGAGATGTGCCTGGTGTTATACACACATCTGCGTCTGTGTCTGTACCCTCTTACGTATGTGTGTGAATGTGTTTGTTTGTGTATGTTTGAGTATGTGTGTGTGAGTGTATGAGTAACTTTCACAATCTTGTGGTAGAATGTTAATGTTGATATTTTTAAACATATATCTTATACTAATATTTTAAAACAGCATCGGCCGGTTTTTCAACTGATACTGATATGGATATCAGTGATGCTGTATTTGGGTTCGAATTTAGGCTCAAATTCTGCAACAAGTCAGAATGAACACAGAAATTATCAAGAACATGAGAGTATAAGAAAGGAGGAACACTGCAGCAGGCCTACTGGCCCATACTAGGCAGGTCCAAGTCACACCCACCCATACCTAATCATGTACTTGTCTAGCCTATTTTTAAAGCTTCACAAAGTTTTCGTTTCAGTGATGCTGCTCGGGAGATTGTTCCACTCATCCACAACTCTAACACAGAACTTTCCTATATCTTTTTTTTCAGCTTTTTTTCCAGCTTGAACTAATTGCTGCTAGTCCCATATTCCTTAGCTATTTTTAGCACATTATTTATATCCTCTTTATATATTCCTGTCTTCCAATGATACTCCTCAATCATATACCCATGATTCAACGCCTTGTCAGAGACTTGTACATGTATGGTACACAGTACCGACACCATGAAGAATTGCACATGTGCGACATCTGGGTATCTTTATTGTAGATGTTTCGCCATCCAGTGGCTTTATCAATACAAATTCAAAGACATAACTGGAAGACAGTAGAACTATATACAAATGACGAAGTAATCAGTCCCTCATCCTTGAAGTTGGTGAAGAACACCGTAGTCGTGAAGAATCTGAAGCACAGGCACGAAGCTTGGAGCTTATGTACTGGCGTCAGGTGAAGGAGGTGTAGCAGACGAAGGCATTTCACTGGTAGACGGATTCCCCAGTGGAAATACATTATACGAAAAGGTTGTTGTCTCCTGAACCAAGATTTCCATTGATAAACCCAATGGATGGCTAAGCTTCTACAGTAAAGTTACTCAAATATTGCACATATGTCAAATTTCAAAGAGTCCCGATTTAGTGTCTTCAGATTTTCCTTGCTGGAAAGAGTTCCGATACATGGGATTAACTTCCCGTCCTTCTATCAGTACTAAGAATCTGTTTTGTGTCTTGGATACAGGGGATGATTCATTCATTTTTCCCTATAATCGTTAAGGTAGTGTGTTAGGTATTAGGCCACAATTTGGTAAATGTTTCAATAACACTTGCTTCGTGGTTTCATTAATATATATATATATATATATATATATATATATATATATATATATATATATATATATATATATATATATATATATATATATATATATAATATATATATATATATATATATATATATATATATAATATATATATATAATATGCAATGAGACCACAGTGAAAAGAATTAATGAAAATCCGATCACTTTCGTGATTTTTCACATTATCAAGAACACGTAAAATAATAGAACAGTAGAAGGTTTATAAGGGTGAGATGTCACCTCACCTACAACATTACACCGTCTCAGTGTGATACTAAGAGGAGTGTCAGAACTTCTTGCTGTGTGTGTTAAATTCTTCCCAGAGTTTATTAATTATTAATTAAAATAATTTATTTAACTCCAAATTATTATTCACATTAAAATCAATACTATTTTTATGAAGCTTGATTCATTTATATTTCTCTCGACCATGAAGCAGCCTGATAAAACTTTCTCAACGTTTTGAAAATTGAGTGGTTAAAATCTCTCACATGAATAAACAGTTCTTATGCTATAATTATGGTGTTGCAATCTTTGTTCAAAGCTTATTTCAAAAGGCCGAGAAAGCTGTATCAAGCGGGTCTATGGCTGAGAGAAATATTGAATCAAGCTTCATTAAATTAGTATTGATTTTAATATGTATAATAATTTAGGGTTATAAAAAGTAGATTCATTTATAATGTTTATTTGTGTTTGTGTCTGTGTGTGTACTCACCTAATTGTAATCAGCTAATTGTGGCTGCAGGAATCGAGCCATAGCTCCTGACCCCACCTCTTCACTGGTCGCTTCTAGGTCCTCTCTCTCTCCCTTCTCCACGAGCCTTGTCATATCTCTTCTTAAAGCTATGTATGGATCCAGCCTCCACTACATCACTCTCTAAACTGTTCCTCTTCCTGACGACTCTATGACTGAAGAAATACTTCCTAACATCCCTGTGACTCACCTGAGTCTTCAGCTTCCAACTGTGATCCCTTGTTGCTGTGTCCCATCTCTGAAACATCGTGTCACTACCCACCTAGGCAACTTCTCTCAGTATTTTATGTCGTAATCATGTCCCTTCTGTCCTCCAGTGCCGCCATGTCGATTTCCCTTAACCTCTCGTCGTAGGACATACCCTTTAGCTCCGGGACTATTCTTACTGCAAACCTTTGCACTTCATTTAATTTCTTGACGTGCTTGACCAGGTGTGGGTTCCAACTGGTGCTGCATACTCCAGTAAGGGTCTGACTTACACGGTGTACAGAATCTTGAACGATTCCTTACTGAAGTGCCGAAACGCTATTCTTAGGTTTACAAGGCGCCCATGTGCTGCAGCAGTTATTTGGTCGATGTGAGCTTCAATAGATTTGCTCGGTTTTATACTCAACCCAGGAGCCCTTTCACTGAGTGAGGTTAGCAGTCTTTGGCTCCCCTAGCCTCTACTCTGTCTACAATATTCTTCGTCCTTCCGAAATCTTCATGATTTCGGCGTGGTTAAACTCTAAGAGCCCGTTGATGGACCAGACTTACAGCTTGTTAAGAGCCCTTCGTAGTTCTGTCTGATCCTCATCTGATTGAATTCTCATTAGCTTCGCATCGTCTGCAACCAGGGACAGTTCTGAATCTGTCTCTCTTCTGTCACATACACCAGAAACAGCACCAGTTCTAGGACTGACCCGTTTGGAACCCCGCTCGTCACAGGCTCCCGCTGTGACACCTCGTCACGTATAATGACTCGTTGTTGCCTTCCTGTCAGGTATTCTCTGATCCATTGCAGTGCCTTTCCTGTTATACATGCCTGTTCCTCTAGCTTTTGCACTAATCTTTTGTGTGGAACTGTGTCGAAAGCCTTCTTCCACTCTAAGAAAATGCAATCTACCCACCCCTCTCTCTCTCTTTCTCTTGTCTTTATTCAGTCACCTTGTTGTAAAACCCCAGTAGGTTTGTGACACAGGATTTTCCTTCTCTGAAACCGTGCTGGTTATCGTTTACAAGCTCATTCCACTCTGGGTGGTCGACCACTCTTCTGATAATCTTCTCCATAACTTTGCATTCCGTACATGTCAATGTGTGTGTGTGTGTGTGTGTGTGTGTGTGTGTGTGTGTGTGTGTGTGTGTGTGTGTGTGTACTCACCTAGTTGTACTCACCTAGTTGAGGTTGCGGGGGTCGAGTCCGAGCTCCTGGCCCCGCCTCTTCACTGGTCGCTACTAGGTCACTCTCCCCGAGCCGTGAGCTTTATCATACCTCTGCTTAAAGCTATGTATGGATCCTGCCTCCACTACATCGCTTCCCAAACTATTCCACTTACTGACTACTCTGTGGCTGAAGAAATACTTCCTAACATCCCTGTGATTCATCTGTGTCTTCAGCTTCCAACTGTGTCCCCTTGTTACTGTGTCCAATCTCTGGAACATCCTGTCTTTGTCCACCTTGTCAATTCCCCTCAGTATTTTGTATGTCGTTATCATGTCCCCCCTATCTCTCCTGTCCTCCAGTGTCGTCAGGTTGATTTCCCTTAACCTCTCCTCGTAGGACATACCTCTTAGCTCTGGGACTAGTCTTGTTGCAAACCTTTGCACTTTCTCTAGTTTCTTTACGTGCTTGGCTAGGTGTGGGTTCCAAACTGGTGCCGCATACTCCAATATGGGCCTAACGTATACGGTGTACAGGGTCCTGAACGATTCCTTATTAAGATGTCGGAATGCTGTTCTGAGGTTTGCTAGGCGCCCATATGCTGCAGCAGTTATTTGGTTGATGTGCGCTTCAGGAGATGTGCCTGGTGTTATACTCACCCCAAGATCTTTTTCCTTGAGTGAGGTTTGTAGTCTCTGACCCCCTAGACTGTACTCCGTCTGCGGCCTTCTTTGCCCTTCCCCAATCTTCATGACTTTGCACTTGGTGGGATTGAACTCCAGGAGCCAATTGCTGGACCAGGTCTGCAGCCTGTCCAGATCCCTTTGTAGTTCTGCCTGGTCTTCGATCGAGTGTGTGTGTGTGTGTGTGTGTGTGTGTGTGTGTGTGTGTGTGTGTGTGTGTGTGTGTGTGTGTGTGTGTGTGTGTGTGTGTGTGTGTGCGTGTGTGTGTGTGTGTGTGTGTGAAATATTACAGTGTAATATACATTTGATGATGCTAAGTAATAACCCACAGAAAGAGAGTAACACAGAAAGTAATGATCACCAACTGGAGTCCTCTTAAAGTCTCCAGTTGATGAACGAATGATATACCGTTATATCTGCGCTTCTACCTCTTGATGATAGAGTATGTTAATTTCGAAACTAGGGGTGAATAAATGTTTCATATATCAGTGCCGAATTGCTGAATGGAGAGATGAGAAACATCGTTGTCGTTCCAAATAAACTGTACCTGTACTTAAGTTTTAAAACATTCTAAACATCTGTCTCTTCACTATTTCCACACATTAAATGACATACACAAGGCAAGGAGAGTATACAAGGACGTGAAACAGCTTGATGTAATTACCATCGTTTGCAAAGATGCTATCGCACGTGAAACTGAATACAAGGTGCTAGAGCGTTACGGGCCTTTAAGTCACATACGTGTTAGGTAAGACACATGCAACAGTTAGGTATAAACCATACCCCCGGCCGGGATTGAACCCGCGGTCATAGAGTCTCAAAACTCCAGCCCGTCGCGCTAGCCACTAGACCAGCTAGCCACACGTTTCGCCTACACAGTAGGCTTCTTCAGTCAAGTACAGAAAAGTTGATAGAAGCAAGTATCTTCTGCTTCTATCAACTTTTCTGTACTTGACTGAAGAAGCCTACTGTGTAGGCGAAACGTTTCATAATAAAGATACCTAACTGTTGCATATGTGTCTTACCTAACAACCTGTCGGTATTTTATACCATTTTAATGTTCAAGTCACATACGTGCAAAGGTCCTCTCACTGGTCGTGCGCCTCACCTGCTATGAATTTGACATGTTAGGGGACATTTTTGACAGAATCCACATGTGATAATTGTGCCAGAAACCACTCCACAAGGCATTGCCAGCAGCCTAACAAACAATACCCATAGATTTTTTATAATGATTTAGGTGTGAGGGCCTGATACCCTAAGTACGAAGAGCGGCGCCAGCCCTGTGCCAAGAGGCATCAAGGCCAGAGTGATGCACCCAGGACTGTTAACTTCACCACATGCACCTTCGGCACCTTCCCTTCATGTATTAGGTGAATTACCAACGAACTCATGTATAGCTGTCCGCAAGAGGAACTCAACAGATTCCTCAAAACAGTT
>NC_091293.1:65148040-65173040 GCF_038502225.1 Cherax quadricarinatus | reverse complement strand
AACAGTTATTTGTAGGTTTTCTGTAAATTTTAAATTTGAATTCATTATTACCCTTAATAATTAAAACATCTAGAAAAGGCAATGAGTTATTTTCTTCAAACTCAACAGTAAAGTTTATAGAATGGGCTAAGCTATTTAATTTTCCAAGAAAATGGTGTATATCTACATTTTTGGGCATAAGACACAAAATATCATCAACATATCTGAACCATTTAGCTCTATTAGGGAGGATTGTGTTAAGCAACCTTGTTTCAAAAAATTTCATGTATAGGTTACTAAGAACAGGTGAAAGAGGATTTCCCATTGCCATACCAAACTTCTGAGTGTAAAACTTATCATTAAATACAAATTTTGCATCAACAATGCAAATGGCAATATAAACACAAATGCAGTATAATGTGATCCTTTATTGACTACGTTTCGCCCACACAGTGGGCTTTTTCAAGTCACAAACAGAACTACCTGGGGTGGAAGGAACGCGAGTATTTATAGTCCGGCTGAGGTCAGGTGAAGAATGCTGCATCTGATGATGTACCGAGTTGGGTTGTAGAGTCTAAAAACTTGGGTAGCTTGGAAAGGAGACTGGACAAGTTTGTGAGCAGACCTTCTACAGTGTTCTTATGTGGGATAGCGATGAAGAAGTTTCTTGGCAAGTGGTTCAGCTATGTTATAGAAGCCACTATTCTGGTTGAAGTTGTCGGATATAGAAATAAGTGATGATTCCAGGATTCTTCGGTATTGAGTGTTGTCTTCTGTGGCGATAAGTCTTGAGTTTCTGTAGTTTATCAAGTGGTTGTGTGAATTACGGTGTTGTACGCAGGCATTCCTTGTGTCGTCAGACCTGCTTGCGTATTGGTGTTCTGAAATACGTGTTTGGAGGTCCCTTGATGTTTCGCCCACGTATAACTTGTTGCAGTCATTACAAGGGATTATGTATACCCCTGCAGAGGATGGAGGCTTGTCCTGCCTACTACTGGTGATGTCCTTGATGGTCGTGGTTGTGGAGGTAGATACTTGGAATGATGTTTTGGCAAAGATGTTGGAAACATGTTTGGCAATGGAGTTGGTGGGAAGGACTATGTATCTCTTCTCGGCAGTGTCTTCTCTGGGTGTGTTGAAGATGTTTAGTGCTCGCCGTCTGCAGTCTCTGATGAAGTGACGAGGATAGTGGAGTTTGGAAAATACCTGTTCAATTATAGTGCATTCTTCCTCAAGGAACTCGTTGCTGCAGATTCTGAGTGCACGCAGGAAGAAGCCTATAATTACACCACGTTTGGTTTTGGTGTCGTGGTGAGAGTAGAAGTGGAGAAGATCGTTTTGGTTGGTGGGTTTTCGATAGACTTTAAAACGAAGTTCGTGGTCAGCTTTGCAGAGTAGAACATCAAGGAAAGGAAGAGTGTTGTCGACCTCTTCTTTAAGTGTGAACTGTATTGAAGGCTCGTAGTCAATAAAGGATCACATTATACTGCATTTGTGTTTATATTGCCATTGTGTCGGTATTTTATACCATTTATTTTCAACAATGCAAAGTTTAATAAGTTTAATGATAGTAGGAACTGGTAATGGTAAATCATAGTTAACGAGTTCTTCAGATAAGAAACTTAATAAATCATCAACAGGAACTTTCGTAAACAAGGAAGTAACATCAAAACTAACCATGTTAAAATCATTTAAGTCAGTCAAGGAGTTTAATTTATCAACCAAGTCTATGTTGTTTTTAACATTAAAGTTAGAAATTTTGCCAACAATAGGGCTCAAAATATCGACAAGCCAGTTTCATATAAATTATCCAAATGGCTTGTCGATATTTTGAGCCCTATTGTTGGCAAAATTTCTAACTTTAATGTTAAAAACAACATAGACTTGGTTGATAAATTAAACTCCTTGACTGACTTAAATGATTTTAACATGGTTAGTTTTGATGTTACTTCCTTGTTTACGAAAGTTCCTGTTGATGATTTATTAAGTTTCTTATCTGAAGAACTCGTTAACTATGATTTACCATTACCAGTTCCTACTATCATTAAACTTATTAAACTTTGCATTGTTGATGCAAAATTTGTATTTAATGATAAGTTTTACACTCAGAAGTTTGGTATGGCAATGGGAAATCCTCTTTCACCTGTTCTTAGTAACCTATACATGGAATTTTTTGAAACAAGGTTGCTTAACACAATCCTCCCTAATAGAGCTAAATGGTTCAGATATGTTGATGATATTTTGTGTCTTATGCCCAAAAATGTAGATATACACCATTTTCTTGGAAAATTAAATAGCTTAGCCCATTCTATAAACTTTACTGTTGAGTTTGAAGAAAATAACTCATTGCCTTTTCTAGATGTTTTAATTATTAAGGGTAATAATGAATTCAAATTTAAAATTTACAGAAAACCTACAAATAACTGTTCCTATGTCCACTATTATTCCTCGCATCAAGATAGAGTCAAACTGTCTGTTTTCTCATCAATGTTTTTGAGAGCTTTACGAATTTGTAGTCCTGAGTTCATAGATGAGGAAATATCCAAAATTTATGAAATAGGTAATGATTTAAAATACCCAAGAAATGTAATTGATAAATCTTTTAAAGTTGCTAGGAGCACTTTTTATAATCCAAAAAAGGGCAACCAGCCTTATTCAACTAAAAATATGTTAGTTCTCCCTTACCATGAAAACTTGGTTGATATGCCTTCTCTTCTTAAGACTTTTAATATTAAAGTTGTATTCAAAAATCTTGATACAGTAAAAAAACTTTTGATTAAGAATTCCCCCCAAAATGCTGATGGATGTGTCTATAAGATTCCTTGTAAAATTTGCGATAAAGTTTATTACGGTCAAACTGGTAAAAATCTAGAACTAAGATTAAAACAACATAAATATAGCATTAGAACTGGACAAGATTCCAATGCTCTATTTATTCATGTAAGAGATTTTAACCATCCAATTGATTTTCAAAAAGTTGAGAAAGTAGTATCAAGCAAGTCCATGGTCGACAGGAATATAATTGAATCTTGTTTCATAAAAAGCAGTTTTGACAATAATATGAATATTTCCTTTGGTTTATATAAATTAGATCCATTTATAATTAATAGAATTTGGGTAGAATTTAATAATACACTGGACAAATAAATAGCTTGGGGGTGAGTTTTGCTAAGGACCTGTCCAAGTTGGCTCGCCGCGCGTCACGTGTTTAACCGTTGTGGGATCTGATAGTGAGGTGCTGGCCGACCCCTTATATAGCTTCCTTGGATGCTTCACTTTCATAGTTCCTTGATAATGTGAGTAGTCACGAAAGCGCTTGGAATTTCTCTATTCTTTCAGAGTGGTTGTTTTGCATATATATATATATATACATATATATATATATATATATATATATATATATATATATATATATATATATATATATATATATATATATATATATATATATATATATATATATAAAACAGGTACCACCTCTCGAACTGTGCTGGGGACTCTCATCCTCAGAGAAAAGAAAAAACTTGCTTCAAGGAAAACTCAAGGTTCTCTCCGGAGCTGTTTGAATATTATCTTCTCTTACCACCCCCTATATTCTATATTCTATGTAGACTTTATTTAAAGACAAAATACATTGACAAAAATACAATAGGGAGTAGAACAACTTAGATAACATCTCAGAGCTATATCTTGAATACTTCGTCCAGCTCCCCGGCGGTGGGTCGCATGCCCAGAATGCTGGAGGCATTTCCCCTCTGGATTGCAACACTGAGTCTCTGAAAAAGGAAGCTGGCCGCTCTGTAATTCTTGGTTTCTTTGATGAGTTTTTACCCAGCTCTTTGAGGAACTTTAGAGCACACTTGCCCCATGCTCCATGCTATAACTTCATCCCAGTAAGGTCTCCGACCCAACTGGAATGAAATTATAGCAAGGGGGGGAAGGCCTTCATATTTGAGGGTCTTCTGGGTCTCCCTGTAGCTGGCGGCTCCACCCATTTCAGCTTCAGAGTATGACAAGTAGGTGTCTCGCAATATGGCGGCACAGTTGTAGTCCCAGGCAATCTGCTTACCATCCTTTCAGGGTAGTATAGTGGCTCCATCAGGACGCTTTTGACTTCCGTCAGACCTCTGTACTTGGGGTTCCCGTTGAGCTGGGCAACGGGCTGTGGCGAGGCTTCTCTTTATGATGTCGTAGACCTTCTTATGTCTAGCACACTCTGATGTGTGACTCACGAGACCATGAAGTCGGAATTGATCAGCCATCGCCCTGCCGCAAATGCACCTATGTTCTGTGAGGATGGGGGCGGCTAGGCAAAGAGCAACACCAATCCGAATGGCCTGTGGGTCGAGTCGAGTGCCCAGAGAAAAAGTGGGAACAGCTAAAAGGAAATCTAGTGAATGTGATGCCTTCACCGCTAGGAGACGAGCTTTGTCCTTTCTTGAAGTGTTGGTGAGGATTTTGTTGGCGATTTTCTCATGATCAGTTTGTCCCAGTGGGACTGTTTGTGTTCTTTGGGAGGAGTTGGTCTACTGGAGGAGTCTGCAAGGGTGTCCCACATTAGACAAGTAAAAATCTTAATGCTTTGTTGGAGTATCAGGTGCCCTTCACAGAGTCGGGTGCTGTCACGGGACTGTGAGGTGCGGTCTTTGTTGTGGTGAAGTGACTGTGAGGTGTAGTCTTCCCCCTTTATATGCCTTCTTGATGTTTTATGTTTTATAGTTTCTTGATAATTTGAGAAGTCACGAAAGCGCTTGGAATTTCACTGTTTTTTCGTATATATATATATATATATATATATATATATATATATATATATATATATATATATATATATATATATATATATATATATATATATATATATATATATATATATAGATGGGGCGGTCCAGACCTTGTGAGCCCCATTGAATGTTCCACTTCCTCTACCACCCTACCTTTTCATTCTTTTTTACCAATAGGTATATTTTATTTGATAATACAGTACAAAAGATTTAAGAGATACATTGTTGATGTAAAGGTGGCATATGCAGTGCATGAGGTGTGAGTTATACATGTCTATGACATATTGTTACGTGTTTGTCACTGATTATATATATATATATATATATATATATATATATATATATATATATATATATATATATATATATATATATATATATATATATATATATATATATATATATATATATATATAGGAATGAAAACAATGTTAGGAAAGAAAATCTTGGCTTAGTTAGGTCTAAATCACAGACAAAAGACTGAAGAGAGTTGAGTAGTCATACCTGGTCATCTATACTTACTTGCAGGTGTGTGCTGCTGACTCTTCCTACTCACCTACTCAGCGGTACTTACTAGCAGGTATGAGTATGTGTGTGTGTGCTGCTGGCTCTTCCTACTCACTGTAGCCGCAGGAATCTTGGTGTAATATATCACAAGTAATGCCTATAATGTTCCGGTTATATTTAGGAAAGCGAAAATTACAGAGCACTTCACATTCAGCTGCTTTGTGTGGCTTTGTAAAGTGCCTTGGTGCATGTAGAGTCATATTTTAAGAAGAATACTGGGAAAGATACCCTAGACTTAAGGAAAACACAGTGCCAGGTACCCGAGGTAGGAACACTAGGGAAGAACACAGGTACTAGTACTAAGGAACCTTTGTGTTTAATGACATTTTCTCGACCTCTTTCAGTGTGACTTTGATGATAATGTCGTTAAGTTCATCAAGCACCTTTTCGAATTTGGCGCTGTTCACACCTTGGGTACCACGTGTTGTATTCTCCTCAAGTGTTCCCACCTTTGGTACCCATCACTATGTTCCCACCTTGGGGTACATACAGCGGAATTCTCCTATACTGCTCCACCAAAATATGACTCTACATGCACCAAGGCACTTTACAAAGCCACACAAAGCAGCTGAATGTGAAGTGCTCTGTAATTTTCGCTTTCCTAAATATAACCGGAACATTATAGGCATTACTTGTGATATATTACACCAAGATTCCTGCGGCTACAGTGAGTAGGAAGAGCCAGCAGCACACACACACACCTGTTAGTAAGTACCAGTGAGCAGGTGAGTAGGAAGAGCCAGCAGCACACACACACCTGCTTGTAAGTACCAGTGAGCAGGTGAGTAGGAAGAGCCAGCAGCACACACACACCTGCTTGTAAGTACCAGTGAGCAGGTGAGTAGGAAGAGCCAGCAGCACACACACACCTGCTTGTAAGTACCAGTGAGCAGGTGAATAGGAAGAGCCAGCAGCACACACACACCTGCTTGTAAGTACTAGTGAGCAGGTGAATAGGAAGAGCCAGCAGCACACACACACCTGCTTGTAAGTACCAGTGAGCAGGTGAGTAATAAGAGCCAGAAGCACACACACACACCCACACACCTGCTAGTAATTACCTCTGAGCAGGTGAGTAGGAAGAGCCAGCAGCACACACCTGCTGGTGAAGGAGAGAAAATCTGCACTATGTTAAGCTTGAAATTAATACAGTTAATGAACCTAACTTGGAGTCAAGTGTGTATGTGACGTTCATTACTAAGATCAAACTCTTTGACTCCGCCATCATCTACCACAACTTTATTAATATTTTGTATTAAAATGTATGCTTATTGAATAAGTTTATTATTACGTATCCCCGATGGGGAAAATTGCAGCAACTGTAGCAGCAGTTTCAATTAAAAGTGTGACAACTTACGTATTTTAGCTAAAGAGGTAGGTCAGAAAATACTTTAAACCGGCCTGAATTAATGAACAATATTTTAGTACACTCTTAAGTTGCTCGATTTTTTCTACCTTTTCTCCCTCCATCTTTTCGCTTTTATTTTGTCCATATCTCGAGAACGCCTCATCCAATCTGCTTCAAAATTTTCAAGTATTGTGCACGGTCACTTGGACCAGATTCGTGGAACAATTGGCATGTGCATGTTCCCTATGACCGAAGTTATTGAATCCATTCCCAACATCCTGAAATAGCTCAGATAACGTCCAAACCCTCAATGACGTAACTTCAAACGTTCAACAATACTGACTCTTAATTCAACGGCGTGTTAGAGTAAAATTCAATGGTGTAGCTCCAGTTATGACCATTATGTATGTAAAATAGTGTGAAATCTTTTTCCTGTTAATGGCTGAGTCATCTTAGGGCCGGGATAGTGTAGGCATATTTGTTAATATAGTAAAATAGTTAAAATTCTTGGAATCGTTGGATTCCGTGCCATAACTTGAGAATGACTCATCTGATCGGCTTCAAATTTACAACACAGGTGTGGTTTCCTGGTTGCAAAGTTCGTGGTGTGATTTGATGGTATAAGTCTCCATCTGCCAATTTTACTGAATACATATATGGTGATATTCATTCGTATTCAGTAACTAAAGAATACTTCGTCTAGACGGCTTCAAATTATTATTGATGATGTATTCTGTAAAAGAATGATGCACCATAAGTTTAGTCTGAGTTGGTGCTAATTTTAAATTTTACTTAAATTCATCAGAACACTTGGAATAATTGGAATCAGGACAATTTCTTGAGAATATCTCTTCTGATCGGCTTCAAACTATCACCGTTGATTCTGTTAAGTGAAACACTGGCATTCGCTTTTACCTGAATAAATTTCAAATTTTTATGTTGATTTTCGGCTATGTGGGTGTCATTTTGCAATTTTTAAACCAGTTTTATTAAATGGGGTTTTCTAAAAACATGTATATGAGAGATTTTTTCTTACAAGAGAGTACAAAAATTTGAAATAGAAGAAAGTGAGAAAAGAAAATTGAGAAAATAAAAATTAGCTTTCTTAGAACTTTTTTTCAAATTAACAAAGATGGAATTTCCTATTTTCGGAAAATTTCTCGGAAGCATTTTTCTTTCGTTTCTCCAAAATTTCCGTTTTTATTCGAGGTCGACTTATTCGATCGACCTCAAATTTTCATCACTGGTATACCGTCTCTAGCAAAAGATTTAAGACTATTTGCATGAGTGGGTGTCTCCTTCAGTGTTATATAGACCGTTCCCATGTCCTGTAGCTATATTGCTAACGCACTCAACTCACACATTGAGGTCCGGGGGTCGATCCGTGGTACGGCTGGAAGCATTAGGACGTATTTCCTTAAGCCACCTGCTGTCGATGTTCACCCATCAGTAAAATGGGTACCTGGGTGTTAGTCGACTGGTGTGGGTCGCATCCTGGGACAAAACTGACCTGATTTGCCCGAAATGCTCTGCATAACAAGCGGCTTTCTATACAGTAGTATGTCACTGATGTCAGCTATGGTCTGTATACCTTGTACATGTACTTGTAGAAATAAAGATATTATTATTATTATTATTATTATTATTATTATTATTATTATTATTATTATTGTTATTATTATTATTATTATTATTATTATTATTATTATTATTATTATTATTGTTATTATTATTATTATTATTATTATTATTATTATTATTATTATTGTTATTATTATTATTATTATTATTATTATTATTATTATTATTATTATTATTGTTATTATTATTATTATTATTATTATTATTATTATTATTATTATTATTATTATTATTATTATTATTATTATTGTTATTATTATTGTTATTGTTATTATTATTATTATTATTATTATTATTATTATTATTATTATTATTATTATTATTATTATTAATATTATTGTTATTATTATTATTATTATTATTTTTATTATTATTATTGTTATTATTATTATTATTATTATTATTATTATTGTTATTATTATTATTATTATTATTATTATTATTATTATTATTATTATTATTATTATTGTTGTTGTCATTTGGTTTCCATGTGATAACTAGAGTCTTTAACATTTCCAGTCTGCTTTTTCCTTCTTAAAAGAGGGTCAATATATATGTATAGATGCCATTTTGAAACTTTTGATCTAGAAACGGTATAGTACGTTTTATTTTACAATATTGAATTATTTTGCTTTGATGCTAGTGAAGGGGATCTTGATCCAAGGAACTGAATTTGTCCTATCCCTTTCTTGGACCGAATATAAGCGTATTCCTTTCCACAGATGCTATATAACCCCTACTGGTTTCGAGCTTTCTCGCGGTTAAAATACAACAGTTGTGAAGAGTAGCAATCTTTAAAGGCAGATTTATTTCATAAAGCTTGAAAAAATGTTGGTTTCACACTGTGTTGGTGCAAAACTTACCTGGAGTTTACCTGGAGAGGGTTTCGGGGGTCAGCGCCCCCGCGGCCGGTCTGAGACCAGGATGTTAATGCTGGCCGCATGCAAACTGACGCACGAAACACAGCCTGGCTGGTCAGGTACCTACTTTAGGTGCCTGTCCAGTGCCAGCTTAAAGACAGCCAGGGGTCTATTGGTAATCCCCCTTATGTATGCTGGGAGGCAGCTGAACAGTCTTGTGTTATGTGTAACAACTGTAGAATGATTTTTCTGGTCGGTTTTCAACTTTTAGTGCTGATGCGTTTTCCTCTAAGGAAGCATCACCTTGATTATAGTTTGATTAAGTTTTAATATGCCAGTTTTGTTAGGCAAAACTGGCGTCTGTGAAGTAACCGAGCACATCTCTTCTGGTTAGAAATAAATCGGTGTTTGTCTATATTGGTTTATCCAAAGTTAAATCACATATGTACACATAACATCTGTTCTCAAAACCACTGTGAAAAAATTGTGCCTCATGTTTACCTGGAGTTACCTGGAGAGAGTTCCGGGGGTCAACGCCCCCGCGGCCCGGTCTGTGACCAGGCCTCATGGTGGAACAGGGCCTGATCAACCAGGCTGTTACTGCTGGCTGCACGCAATCCAACGTACGAGCCACAGACCGGCTGGTCAGGTACCGACTTTAGGTGCCTGTCCAGTGCCAGCTTGAAGACAACCAGGGGTCTATTGGTAATCCCCCTTATGTATGCTGGGAGGCAGTTGAACAGTCTTGGGCCCCTGACACTTATTGTGCTGTCTCTTAGGGTGCTAGTGACACCTCTGCTTTTCATTGGGGGAATGTTGCATCGTCTGCCGAGTCTTTTGCTTTCGTGTACCCAAAGTTTCAGTAAAACTGACTTTTTTGGGTTATCCCAGGTTCTCTACACATATGCTGCTATGTATGATAATTCTATGTAACTGTATTGTGTATACCTGAATAAATTTACTTACTTACTTACTTACTTGCTTACTTAAAGCTTAAACGCAGGCAAATTTAACTTTTGGAAAAGTCTGGATTTATTTTCAACTGTGTTGTTCCCAATTTGCTTTTTCTTCGTGGAAGAAACTGAGAAAATTGAAATACTGACTTTCATGCAATAATTTTTGAGTGTTTCTTCCACTTGTCTTCGACCTTCAACGGTGATAACCTGATAATGCAAATTCTGAGCGGCTTCAAACTTAGTGCGGTGGTTTATTTTATAATATTGATCTTTCTGAGACAATATTTTTTTTCCTGTTTTGTTTCATAGCTGGTGATTTTTTTTATATTTTATTTAAAACTCAGGTACAAAATATATGGGTACATAATCAATATGTAACAAGATACAGACTGAACAATAATCAATTGTGACTACACAAATACTGGAGAAGCACATATATAATAACGTCAGAACTGGCTACAGTCATATCAAACACTGCTGATACGTACTGTGCTTCACGTGGAAAGATGGTCATATAAAAAACGATGGATACCTACCCAGTAATGCTTACACTCCCCCCCTCCCCCCCTCCCCCTCCCCCCCCTCCCCCCGTGAAAACGTGCCACTTTCACCTTAGTATACTCAGTGACAAATCTCTTATATTTATACATTTATAAGAACATTAAGAACTTCAATAACAAAATGTATAAACACAATCCAGCCAGCTAAACGGCTGACACTATAATACCAGGAATGTCTGAACATGATGGCACACATCCACCATAGAACACAATCCACACCCTAACCCTCATATACCCTATGCCTATGGTAATAATCAACATCGTGCACGGTGGTGGATTTACTACACTACCGCTGACCCTTCACCCCCCCCCCCCACACATGCCTAGTAACTGTGTCTGCCGTCACCACTCATAACCACCAACAGTCATTGATGGTAATTAGCGTCTCATAATATATATCATCCTAATAACACGCTATATACATAAACCTACCAAAATAAATAAATTTACACATTGTTCCCTCCTGCAGACAGATTATTTACACTGCAGGAGATAATCTATACATCACATCCTACAGAGAATGGACAACATTAGACATCTTAAATAATTATGACATGTATTTCACATGACCTGCTATTGCAGAGATTGCTTGCACTCCTACCCCCCCCCCCCCCACAAGTGAAAACTGTCCAGTTTCACCTGGCTATACACAAGATCAAAAACTCATTCACTTAATCATATATAATAAACTTGTGAAAAACATCTGTAACAATATATAAGCAATAACACCCCAGGCAAGATCTTACATTATATATACAATACCAAAACGTGCCACTAGTTGAAAAACAGGTATGAATGCCTCATTATTATGACAAGTTACATTGATCATTTTAAATTATGCACAACGACATATACAGGTAGACACGTATGGTTACAGGTTACAAAATCTCTACTAGCAAGACTCAGGTCCAATCATAAAGGCTCTATTCCTCCCAGACCACACCATCCACACCCTACCACTAAATACCCTATGATACAATCAAAATGTTTATATATTAACATGCTTATACTGGTGATGTTTAGTGGGATGTTTGAAATAGTTTAGAGCTGTGTATGTTCCAATTTGCCATTTTCAATCAAGAAATTGTGATATTAGTGTCCATGTGATAACTTGTGAATACAAAATCAGATCCGCTCCAAATCTTCAAGGCTAATACTTAAATGCATTAGAAACTTTTGCCGCACTCTGCACTATTTTTCTCGCATATATTGACATAGCGAAGCCTGGGGTTATGCATGAAGGGGATACCTTTCTCAAGTCACGCAACGATCGAAATACATCTAGTTTTTGCTTACATTTGCTTCTGTTCAATGGTTTTCTCTATTTTTAAGTTATGTAGCTTGAAAACAGAAAATCGGACATCTCATAAGTCGACCCTTGCTTCATGGGTCGACTTCCATTTCACAGGCTGATATCTGTCTCATACCTCGATTTTCGTGCCGTATGTCAATACCATAACATAAGTCAGCCCCTTTCCTTCTGGTCGACCTCTGTCCTCAAGTCGAACACTATTCCATAACGTAAGCCCAATCTCACAAGTCGACCTCCATCCCTTAGGTCGATTACCCCCCACCCCCCACCCGTCAGGGTGGAGGGTATTGATTATGGACCACCTCCGTGAGAAGTCAAGGTCGACCTGACATCAAATGCATCACTTTATGTCAGGGAACAACACTCACGTTCTCTCTTACCACTGTAACTGACGGGACTGGCCAGCCGCTTGCGGTCTTCACCTGACCACATAAACATATGTGTCCTCTGCAGATATCCCGCACTGGATTATTATCAAGTATGATTTATTAATTGTCCAGGACTGACCAAAACGTCATCTAAAATTTCCTCTACATAGTGAGTAAATTGCACCAGCTACTTTGTTGGAATCTCATTCTTCAGGTCTATACTCTGCCTGGCATCACCTGAGATCTATGAAGTCTAGGCCCACCTCAGACCGGGAACCACATTTTACGTGGGTCCACCCGAGGTTTGGGTCGGCCTGAGGCTTGGATCCACTTGAGGCTTGGGTTCACCTGAGGCTTGGGTTCACCTGAGGCTTGGGTTCACCTGAGGCTTGGGTTCACCTGAGGCTTGGGTTCACCTGAGGCTTGGGTTCACCTGAGGCTTGGGTTCACCTGAGGCTTGGGTTCACCTGAGGCTTGGGTTCACCTGAGGCTTGGGTTCACCTGAGGCTTGGGTTCACCTGAGGCTTGGGTTCACCTAAAGGCTCAGTTTATGTTTGCCCACGTTTCCATATTTTTTTTGTTTCTCTGTTTGTGTGTGCATGTGTCTGTGAGTTATAGTTAGTACTTAACTCGTTGTAGTTGCAGGGGTTGGGTCTCAGCTCCTGGCCTCGACTCTTAACTAGCGCAAATGGAATTTGTATTTGCGTATCTATGTCTTTCTGTAACTGCAGTTTTATGTTTGGCTATTTTTGAGATTTTGTATTTATTCCTCTGCAATTTTGCTTCAGATTCTCAAAATATATTTTGTCCATGAGTGTATTTCTGTCAAAAATGTTCATCGTGTCTGCATATGTACATTATAGTGTGAGTAATTTAAATTGTCTGCTTGTGTGTAGATTGATTTGTGTCTGAGTGTTGACATGGAACATAGCAAACAAAATGTTACGAAATGATGGGTGAGAAACGTGGGACACACTACGCAGGAAGCTCTCCACGAGTAACTGATGAAAGAGTAGGGATTAACTCTCCTCCAGGTGAACTGGTGGGTGCCCTGGTGGCCTGGGGGTGCCCTGGGGGCCTGTGGGTGCCCCGGTGGCTTGGAGGGTGCCCTGGGGGCCTGGGGGTGCCCCGGTGGCCTGCGGGTGCCCCGGTGGCCTGGGGGTGCTCAGGTGGCCTGGGGGTGCCCCGGTGGCCTGGGGGTGCCCCGATGGCCTGGGGGTGTCCCGGTGGTCTTGGGGTGCCCCGGTGGCCTGGGGGTGCCCCGGTGGCCTGTGGGGGTGCTCAGGTGGCCTGGGGGTGCCCCGGTGGCCTGGGGTGCCCCGGTGGCCTGGTTGGGGTGCCCCGGTGGCCTGGTTGGGGTGCCCCGGTGGCCTGGTTGGGGTGCCCCGGTGGCCTGGTTGGGGTGCCCCGGTGGCCTGGTTGGGGTGCCCCGGTGGCCTGGTTGGGGTGCCCCGGTGGCCTGGGGGTGCCCCGGTGGCCTGGGGGTGTCCCGGTGGCCTGGGGTGCCCCGGTGGTCTGGGGTGCCCCGGTGGCCTGGGGGTGCCCCGGTGTCCTGGGAGTGCCCCGGTGGCCTGGGGGTGCCCCGGTGGCCTGGGGGTGCCCCGGTGGCCTCGGGGTGTCCCGGTGGCCTGGTGGCTAAAGCTCTTGCTTCACACACGGAGGGTCCGGGTCCAGTTCCCGGACCCGTGTTTCCTTACACCTGTTGTCATGTTCACCTACAGTAAATAGGTACCTGGGTGTTAGTCGACTGGTGTGGGTCGCATCCTGGGGAACAAGATTGAGGACCCCAATGGAAATAAGTTAGACAGTCCTCGATGACGCACTGACTTGGTTTATCCTGGGTGGCTAACCCTCCGGGGTTAAAAATCCGAAGAAAATCTTATGTCCCCAGGTTGTTCTTCAACTCTATACATCCTTGGTTAGGCCTCATTTAGATTATGCTGCACAGTTTTGGTCACCTTATTACAGAATGGATATAAATTCTCTGGAAAATGTACAAAGGAGGATGACAAAGTTGATCCCATGTATCAGAAACCTTCCCTATGAGGATAGACTAAGGGCCCTGAATCTCCACTCTCTAGAAAGACGTAGAATTAGGGGGGATATGATTGAGGTGTATAAATGGAAGACAGGAATAAATAAAGGGGATGTAAATAGTGTGCTGAAAATATCTAGCCTAGACAGGACTCGCAGCAATGGTTTTAAGTTGGAAAAATTCAGATTCAGGAAGGATATAGGAAAGTACTGGTTTGGTAATAGAGTTGTGGATGAGTGGAACAAACTCCCAAGTACCGTTATAGAGGCCAGAACGTTGTGTAGCTTTAAAAATAGGTTGGATAAATACATGAGTGGATGTGGGTGGGTGTGAGTTAGACCTGATAGCTTGTGCTACCAGGTCGGTTGCCGTGTTCCTCCCTTAAGTCAATGTGACCTGACCTGACTAGGTTGGGTGCATTGGCTTAAGCCGGTAGGAGACTTGGACCTGCCTCGCATGGGCCAGTAAGCCTTCTGCAGTGTTCCTTCGTTCTTATGTTCTTATGTTCTTAAAGGAGAGAAGCTTACGACTACGTTTCGGTCCGACTTGGACCATTGACAAAGTCACACTGTGACTTTGTCAATGGTCCAAGTCGGACAGAAACGTCGTCGTAAGCTTCTCTCTTTTATGTGCGGGTTATTTGTGTATTGTTCTCTCCGAGCAAGAGTCTGCGGCGTCCACCAACAACTAAGCAAGTAACATCTGTCCTGTCAAAAAATTAGAGAACTCACTTCTAGCTTCTCAAGGAACTAGAAGTGACTCCTGATAAACCAAGGAGAAAGTACTCCTAACATTTCAGCGAATAAGGGAAGATACTACTGTTACGTTAAGACACTATTGATGTCTCAAGGAATTAGAAATAGTACTCGTGATGTCTCAAAGAATTGGGGAAGTAACTTTTGATGTTTCAAGCAACGTCTGACGTCTCAGGAAATTAGATAAAGCAGTTCTGACGTCACAAGAAACTAGAGACACATCGTGGATGGTGAAGAAAGAGTGACATGTTATATATACAGAACATCAAATGAATTATCGTAAGACATTATAAACAACTGATGTAAGGTTGGTTACCCTGCCACCGTGACGGGGACGAGTGGGAGACGGGGGCTGCCCTGCCACCGTGACGGGGACGAGTGGGAGAGGGAGGGCTGCCATGCCACCGTGACGGGGACGAGTGGGAGAGGGGGGCTGCCATGCCACCGTGACGGGGACGAGTGGGAGAGGGGGCTGCCCTGCCACCGTGACGGGGACGAGTGGGAGAGGGAGGGCTGCCATGCCACCGTGACGGGGACGAGTGGGAGAGGGGGCTGCCATGCCACCGTGACGGGGACGAGTGGGAGAGGGAGGGCTGCCATGCCACCGTGACGGGGACGAGTGGGAGAGGGAGGGCTGCCATGCCACCGTGACGGGGACGAGTGGGAGAGGGGGGCTGCCCTGCCACTGTGACGGGGACGAGTGAGAGGGAGGGCTGCCATGCCACCGTGGGGGCTGCCATGCCACCGTGACGGGGACGAGTGGGAGAGGGGGCTGCCAGGGCTGCCATGCCACCGTGACGGGGACGAGTGGGAGAGGGGGGCTGCCATGCCACCGTGTCGGGGACGAGTGGGAGAGGGGGCTGCCATGCCACCGTGACGGGGACGAGTGGGAGAGGGAGGGCTGCCATGCCACCGTGACGGGGACGAGTGGGAGAGGGGGGCTGCCATGCCACCGTGACGGGGACGAGTGGGAGAGGGGGCTGCCATGCCACCGTGACGGGGACGAGTGGGAGAGGGAGGGCTGCCATGCCACCGTGACGGGGACGAGTGGGAGAGGGGGGCTGCCATGCCACCGTGACGGGGACGAGTGGGAGAGGGAGGGCTGCCATGCCACCGTGACGGGGACGAGTGGGAGAGGGGGGCTGCCATGCCACCGTGACGGGGACGAGTGGGAGAGGGAGGGCTGCCCTGCCACCGTGACGGGGACGAGTGGGAGAGGGGGGCCATGCCACCGTGACCGAGTGGGAGAGGGGGGCTGCCCTGCCACCGTGACGGGGACGACTGATGCCACCGTGACGGGGACGAGTGGGAGTGGGTGGGCTGCCATGCCACCGTGACGGGGACGAGTGAGAGAGGGGGGCTGCCCTGCCACCGTGACGGGTACTAGTGGGAGAGGGGGGCTGCCCTGCCACCGTGACGGGTACTAGTGGGGGATGGGGCTTCCCTGCCACCGTGACGAATACCAGTGGGAGAGAGGGGCTGCCCTGCTACCGTGACGGGTACTAGTGGGAGAGGGGGCTGCCCTGCCACCGTGACGGGTACTAGTGGGAGAGGGGGGCTGCCCTGCCACCGTGACGGGTACTAGTGGGAGAGGGGGGCTGCCCTGCCACTGTGACGGGGATGGGTGGGAGAGGGGGGCTGCCCTGTCACCGTGACGGGTACAAGTGGGAGAGGGGGGCTGCCCTGCCACCGTTACAGGGATGGGTGGGAGAGGGGGGCTGCCCTGCCACAGTGACGAGGACGAGTGGGAGAGGGGGGCTGCCCTGCCGCCGTGACGTGTACAAGTGGGAGAGGGGGGCTGCCCTGCCACCGTGACGGGGATGGGTGGGAGAGGGGAGGCTGCCCTGCCACCGTGACGGGTACGAGTGGGAGAGGGGGCTGCCCTGCCAAAGTGACGGGTACTAGTGGGGGAGGGGGCTTCCCTGCCACCGTGACGAGTACTAGTGGGAGAGAGGGGCTGCCCTGCTACCGTGACGGGTACTAGTGGGAGAGGGGGGCTGCCCTGCCACCGTGACGGGTACTAGTGGGAGAGGGGGCTGCCCTGCCACCGTGACGGGGATGGATGGGAGAGGGGGGCTGCCCTGTCACCGTGACGGGTACAAGTGGGAGAGGGGGGCTGCCCTGCCACCGTTACAGGGATGGGTGGGAGAGGGGGGCTGCCCTGCCACAGTGACGAGGACGAGTGGGAGAGGGGGCTGCCCTGCCACCGTGACGGGTACAAGTGGGAGAGGGGGGCTGCCCTGCCACCGGTGGGGGGAGGGGTGGGCGAGGGGAGGCTGCCCTGCCACCGTGACGGGTACGAGTGGGAGAGGGGGCTGCCCTGCCAAAGTGACGGGGATGGGTGGGAGAGGGGGGCTGCCCTGCCACCGTGACGGAGATGAGTGAGAGAGGGGGGCTGCCCTGCCACCGTGACGGGGAGGAGTGGGAGAGGGGGGCTGCCCTGCCACCGTGACGGGGAGGAGTGGGAGAGGGGGGCTGCCCTGCCACCGTGACGGAGATGAGTGAGAGAGGGGGGCTGCCCTGCCACCGTGACGGGGAGGAGTGGGAGAGGGGGCTGCCCTGCCACCGTGACGGGGAGGAGTGGGAGAGGGGGGCTGCCCTGCCACAGTGACGGGGAGGAGTGGGAGAGGGGGCTGCCCTGCCACCGTGACGGGGACGAGTGGGAGAGGGGGCTGCCCTGCCAAAGTGACGGGTACTAGTGGGGGAGTGGGCTTCCCTGCCACCGTGACGGGTACGAGTGGGAGAGGGGGCTGCCCTGCCACAGTGACGGGGATGAGTGGGAGAGGGGGGCTGCCCTGCCACCGTGACGGGGACGAGTAGGAAAGGAGGGCTGCCCTGCCACAGTGACGGGGATGGGTGGGAGAGGGGGGCTGCCCTGCCACCGTGACGGGGATGAGTGAGAGAGGGGGGCTGCCCTGCCACCGTGACGGGGAGGAGTGTGAGAGGGGGGCTGCCCTGCCACCGTGACGGGGAGGAGTGGGAGAGGGGGGCTGCCCTGCCCCCGTGATGGGGAGGAGTGGGAGAGGGGGGCTGCCCTGGCCACAGTGACGGGGAGGAGTGGGAGAGGGGGCTGCCCTTCCACCGTGACGGGGATGGGTGGGAGAGAGGGGGTTGCCTGCCACCGTGACGGGGATCGGTGGGAGACGGGGGCACCCATACCACCGCTAGGGGGACGGGTGGGATGAGAGGGTTATCCTACCACCGTAAGAGGGACAAGGGGAGAGCAGTCTTCCCTCCGTGAGAGGGAGGGGAAGAGAGAGGAGACGAACTGCCCTACCATTGTTAGTGGGAGGGGGAAGGATAGAGGGCTGACTGCCCCATTAAAACCTTTCAAAACTACACCCGGCAATTTTTCTCTACGCAGTTTTCCCTAGCCATTTGGAAACTAATTTGTCTTCTAAAATCTACAAGACATTAAATATTAAAATGAATTTTAAATGCTTATTATATTCTTTGAACAATGACTTTGTTTACTACGTGTCCCTCCACAGTAAGCCATTGACAACATGCCCATGCACTCAGCCCCGGGCCCAGACTCGTGGAACTCTGTTTTCATTAAGAACTGCAAGAAACCCCTCTCGCGTGCCTTAAGTACACTATGGAGGAGGAGCTTGGACATGGGTGAAATTCCACAGTCACTTAAAACAACGGATATAGCCCCACTCCATAAAGGTGGCAGCAAAGCATTAGCTAAGAACTGTAAACCAATAGCTCTGACGTCTCACATCATAAAAATATTTGAGTGTTAAGAAGCAGGATTGCAAATCACCTGGATTCCCAAAATCTGCACAATCCAGGGCAACATGGGTTCAGGGCAGGTCGCTCCTGCCTCTCACAACTACTGGATCACTATGATATGACCTTGGATGCACTGGAAGAAAATCAGAATGCAGATGTAATATACACAGACTTTGCAAAAGCATTTGACAAATGCGATCATGGCGTAATAGACCATAAAATACGTACTAAAGGAATAACTGGGAAAGTGGGGAGATGGATCTTCAACTTCCTAACAAATCGAACACAAAGAGTAGTGGTCAACAGAGTTAAATCGTAGGCTGCCATAGTGAAGAGCTCTGTTCCACAAGGCACAGTACTCGCCCCATCTTATTCCTCATCCTCATATCAGACATAGACAGAGATATACATCACAGCACCGTATCATCCTTTGCGGATGATACTAGGATCTGCATGAGGCTGTCATCTGCTGAGGACGCGGTTAACCTCTAAGAAGATATAAACAAAGTTTTCCAGTGGGCAACGGTAAACAATATGATGTTCAATGAGGACAAATTCCAACTACTCCGTTATGGAAAACTGGAGGAGATAATAACTAGAACAGAGTATACTACAGACTCTGGCCATACAATAGAGCGGAAAAATAATGTAAGGGACCTGGAAGTAGTATTGTCTGAGGATCTCACATTCAAGGATCGCAACAGTGCCACGATCGCACGTGCAAAGAAAATGATAGGATGGATAATGAGAACGTTCAAAACGAGAGATGCCAAGCCCATGATGATCCTTTTCAAATCACTTGTTCTCTCTAGGCTGGAATACTGCTGTACATTAACATCTCCATTCAAAGCAGGTGAAATCGCAGATCTAGAGAGTGTACAGAGATCCTTTACTGCACGTATAAGTTCTGTCAAGCACCTTAACTACTGGGAACGCTTGGAAGCACTTGACTTGTACTCGTTGGAACGCAGGAGGGAGAGATATATCATAATCTACACTTGGAAAATCTTGGAAGGAATGGTCCCAAATCTGCACACAGAAATCACTCCCTACGGAAGTAAAAGACTGGACAGGCGATGCAAAATACCCCCAATAAAAAGTAGGGGCGCCATTGGTACACTAAAGGAAAACACCATAAGTGTCCGGGGCCCAAGACTGTTCAACAGCCTCCCATCAAGCATTAGGGGAATTGCCAATAAACCCCTGGCTGCCTTCAAGAGAGAACTGGACAGATACCTAAAGTCAGTGCCGGATCAGCCGGGCTGTGGCTCGTACGTTGGACTGCGTGCGGCCAGCAGTAACAGCCTAGTTGATCAGGCCCTGATCCATCGGGAGGCCTGGTCTTGGACCGGGCCGCGGGGGCGTTGATCCCCGGAATAACCTCCAGGTAACCTCCAGGTAACCTCCAGGTAACCTCCAGGTAACCTCCAGGTAACCTCCAGGTAACCTCCAGGTAACAGTTGGTGTGAGTTTCATTATCAGCGTCTTGGTACTGTGATATTAACGAGAGAACAAACCTACTAAAAACATGAAGTATTTTTTAGTCTGTTTGCAACCCTGCACACTTATGTTAATATTAAGTCATAAGTCAGCGAGAACAACCTATCACGCGTCGCCCTAACACTTTACTGTTTATTAATTCACATATATACAAACATATATGCATGTGAACATTAGCACATGAAAACATATTCACATGTATACATACTCACATACTTATTTATATACATATACAAACAAATATCAACAAGTACATATATATATATATATATATATATATATATATATATATATATATATATATATATATATATATATATATATATATTTCTTTCTTTCAACACACCAGCCGTATCCCACCGAGGCGGGGTGGCCCAAAAGGAAAAACGAAAGTTTCTCCTCTTACACCTAGCAATATATACAGGAGAAGAGGTTACCAGCCCCTTGCTCCCGGCATTTTAGTCGCCTCTTACAACACGCATGGCTTACGGAGGAAGAATTCTGTTCCACTTCCCCATGGAGATAAGAGGAAATAAACAAGAATAAGAACTAGAAAGAAAATAGAAGAAAACCCAGAGGGGTGTGCATATATGTGCTTGTACATGTATGTGTAGTGTGACCTAAGTGTAAGTAGAAGTAGCAAGACGTACCTGAAATCTTGCATGTTCATGAGACAGAAAAAAGGACACCAGCAATCCTACCATCATGTAAAACAATTACAGGCTTTCGTTTCACACTCACTTGGCAGGACGGTAGTACCTCCCTGGGCGGTTGCTGTCTACCAACCTACTACCTATAATATATATATATATATATATATATATATATAATATATATAATATATATATTTATATATATAATATATATATATAATATATATATATATATATATATATATATTATTATTATTATTATTAACATATCGGCCCTTTCCCACCATGGCAGGGTGGCCTGAAAAAGAAAAAAACTTTCATCATAATTCACTCCACTGTCTTGCAGAGGTGCGCTTACACTACAGTTATAAAACTGCAACATTAACACCCCTCCTTCAGAGTGCCGGCACTGTACTTTCCATCTCCAAGAATCAAGTCCGGCCTGCCGGTTTCCCTGAATCCCTTCACAAATGTTACCTTGCCTACACTACAACAGCACATCAAGTATAAACACCATTTGTCTCAATTCTCTCCTATCTAACACGCTCACGCACGCTTGCTGTTTCCTAGACCGACCCCTACCCCGCCTTCCCTCCACTGCAGATTTATATACCCTCCACTGCAGATTTATATACCCTCCACTACAGATTTATACACCCTCGAATAACCCCTCCTCAGCCCTCCCGATAATAGTTTTGGTAATCCCACACCTCCTCCTAATCTCCAACCTATGGATTTTCTGCATTATATTCACACCACACATTGCCCATAGACATGACATATCTACTGCCTCCAGCCTTCTCTTTGTTACAACATTCACAACTCATGCCTCACACCCATACAAGAGAAATGCTCTTGTATGGGTGTGAGGCATTTCCCTCTTTGTTTTCATGGATAAAGTTCTTTGTTTCCACAGACTCTTCTATGATTCACCTCATCCTTCATAGACCCATCTGCTGACACGTCCACTCTTAAATATCTGAATGCATTCACCTCCTCCATACTCTCTCCCTCCAATCTTATAGTCATTCTTTCATTACCTATTTTTTTAACCTCATCACCTTACTTTTTCCTAAATTCACTTTTAGTTTCCTTTTTTTTACATACCCTACCAACTCATCCACCAACCTCTGCAACTTCTCTTCAGAATCCCCTAAAAGCACAGTATCATCAGCAAAGAGCAACTGTGACAACTCCCAGTTTGTGTTAGATTCTTTATCTCTTAACCCCACACTTCTTGCTAACTCTTGAGCATTTACTTCTCTTACAACTCCATCTATAAATATATTGAACAACCATGGTGACATCACACATCCCTGTCTAAGGCCTACTTTTACTAGGAAATAATCTCCCTCTCGCCTACATACTCTACCCTGAGCCTCACTATCCTCATAAAATTTTTTCACTGCTTTCAATAACCTACCTCCTATTCCATACATTTGCAACATCTGCCATATTGCACCCCTATCCACCCTATCATATGTCTTTTCCAAATCCATAAATGTCACAAATACCTCTTTACCCTTATCTAAATACTGTTCACCTATATGTTTCACTGCAAACACTTGGTCTACACACCCCCTACCCTTCCTAAAGCCTCCTTGTTTATCTGCTATCCTGCTGTCCATCTTACTCTTAATTCTTTCAATAATAACTCTACCATACACTTTACCAGACATACTCAATAGACTTATACGTATATGTACATAAATATATATATATATATATATTTTTTTTATTATTATCACACTGGCCGAATCCCACCAAGGCAGGGTGGCCCGAAAAAGAAAAACTTTCACCATCATTCACTCCATCACTGTCTTGCCAGAAGGGTGCTTTACACTACAGTTTTTAAACTGCAACATTAACACCCCTCCTTCAGAGTGCAGGCACTGTACTTCCCATCTCCAGGACTCAAGTCCGGCCTGCCGGTTTCCCTGAATCCCTTCATAAATGTTACTTTGCTCACACTCCAACAGCACGTCAAGTATTAAAAACCATTTGTCTCCATTCACTCCTATCAAACACGCTCACGCATGCCTGCTGGAAGTCCAAGCCCCTCGCACACAAAACCTCCTTTACCCCCTCCCTCCAACCCTTCTTAGGCCGACCCCTACCCCGCCTTCCTTCCACTACAGACTGATACACTCTTGAAGTCATTCTGTTTCGCTCCATTCTCTCTACATGTCCGAACCACCTCAACAACCCTTCCTCAGCCCTCTGGACAACAGTTTTGGTTATCCCGCACCTCCTCCTAACTTCCAAACTACGAATTCTCTGCATTATATTCACACCACACATTGCCCTCAGACACGACATCTCCACTGCCTCCAGCCTTCTCCTCGCTGCAACATTCATCACCCACGCTTCACACCCATATAAGAGCGTTGGTAAAACTATACTCTCATACATTCCCCTCTTTGCCTCCAAGGACAAAGTTCTTTGTCTCCACAGACTCCTAAGTGCACCACTCACTCTTTTTCCCTCATCAATTCTATGATTCACCTCATCTTTCATAGACCCATCCGCTGACACGTCCACTCCCAAATATCTGAATACGTTCACCTCCTCCATACTCTCTCCCTCCAATCTGATATTCAATCTTTCATCACCTAATCTTTTTGTTATCCTCATAACCTTACTCTTTCCTGTATTCACCTTTAATTTTCTTCTTTTGCACACCCTACCAAATTCATCCACCAATCTCTGCAACTTCTCTTCAGAATCTCCCAAGAGCACAGTGTCATCAGCAAAGAGCAGCTGTGACAACTCCCACTTTGTGTGTGATTCTTTATCTTTTAACTCCACGCCTCTTGCCAAGACCCTCGCATTTACTTCTCTTACAACCCCATCTATAAATATATTAAACAACCACGGTGACATCACACATCCTTGTCTAAGGCCTACTTTTACTGGGAAAAAATTTCCCTCTTTCCTACATACTCTAACTTGAGCCTCACTATCCTCGTAAAAACTCTTCACTGCTTTCAGTAACCTACCTCCTACACCATACACTTGCAACATCTGCCACATTGCCCCCCTATCCACCCTGTCATACGCCTTTTCCAAATCCATAAATGCCACAAAGACCTCTTTAGCCTTATCTAAATACTGTTCACTTATATGTTTCACTGTAAACACCTGGTCCACACACCCCCTACCTTTCCTAAAGCCTCCTTGTTCATCTGCTATCCTATTCTCCGTCTTACTCTTAATTCTTTCAATTATAACTCTACCATACACTTTACCAGGTACACTCAACAGACTTATCCCCCTATAATTTTTGCACTCTCTTTTATCCCCTTTGCCTTTATACAAAGGAACTATGCATGCTCTCTGCCAATCCCTAGGTACCTTACCCTCTTCCATACATTTATTAAATAATTGCACCAACCACTCCAAAACTATATCCCCACCTGCTTTTAACATTTCTATCTTTATCCCATCAATCCCGGCTGCCTTGCCCCCTTTCATTTTACCTACTGCCTCACGAACTTCCCCCACACTCACAACTGGCTCTTCCTCACTCCTACAAGATGTTATTCCTCCTTGCCCTATACACGAAATCACAGCTTCCCTATCTTCATCAACATTTAACAATTCCTCAAAATATTCCCTCCATCTTCCCAATACCTCTAACTCTCCATTTAATAACTCTCCTCTCCTATTTTTAACTGACAAATCCATTTGTTCTCTAGGCTTTCTTAACTTGTTAATCTCACTCCAAAACTTTTTCTTATTTTCAACAAAATTTGTTGATAACATCTCACCCACTCTCTCATTTGCTCTCTTTTTACATTGCTTCACCACTCTCTTAACTTCTCTCTTTTTCTCCATATACTCTTCCCTCCTTGCATCACTTCTACTTTGTAAAAACTTCTCATATGCTAACTTTTTCTCCCTTACTACTCTCTTTACATCATCATTCCACCAATCGCTCCTCT
>NC_091293.1:65048040-65145540 GCF_038502225.1 Cherax quadricarinatus | reverse complement strand
GCACCTCCTCCTAACTTCCAAACTACGAATTCTCTGCATTATATTCACACCACACATTGCCCTCAGACATGACATCTCCACTGCCTCCAGCCTTCTCCTCGCTGCAACATTCATCACCCACGCTTCACACCCATATAAGAGCGTTGGTAAAACTATACTCTCATACATTCCCCTCTTTGCCTCCAAGGACAAAGTTCTTTGTCTCCACAGACTCCTAAGTGCACCACTCACTCTTTTTCCCTCATCAATTCTATGATTCACCTCATCTTTCATAGACCCATCCGCTGACACGTCCACTCCCAAATATCTGAATACGTTCACCTCCTCCATACTCTCTCCCTCCAATCTGATATTCAATCTTTCATCACCTAATCTTTTTGTTATCCTCATAACCTTACTCTTTCCTGTATTCACCTTTAATTTTCTTCTTTTGCACACCCTACCAAATTCATCCACCAATCTCTGCAACTTCTCTTCAGAATCTCCCAAGAGCACAGTGTCATCAGCAAAGAGCAGCTGTGACAACTCCCACTTTGTGTGTGATTCTTTATCTTTTAACTCCACGCCTCTTGCCAAGACCCTCGCATTTACTTCTCTTACAACCCCATCTATAAATATATTAAACAACCACGGTGACATCACACATCCTTGTCTAAGGCCTACTTTTACTGGGAAAAAATTTCCCTCTTTCCTACATACTCTAACTTGAGCCTCACTATCCTCGTAAAAACTCTTCACTGCTTTCAGTAACCTACCTCCTACACCATACACTTGCAACATCTGCCACATTGCCCCCCTATCCACCCTGTCATACGCCTTTTCCAAATCCATAAATGCCACAAAGACCTCTTTAGCCTTATCTAAATACTGTTCACTTATATGTTTCACTGTAAACACCTGGTCCACACACCCCCTACCTTTCCTAAAGCCTCCTTGTTCATCTGCTATCCTATTCTCCGTCTTACTCTTAATTCTTTCAATTATAACTCTACCATACACTTTACCAGGTACACTCAACAGACTTATCCCCCTATAATTTTTGCACTCTCTTTTATCCCCTTTGCCTTTATACAAAGGAACTATGCATGCTCTCTGCCAATCCCTAGGTACCTTACCCTCTTCCATACATTTATTAAACAATTGCACCAACCACTCCAAAACTATATCCCCACCTGCTTTTAACATTTCTATCTTTATCCCATCAATCCCGGCTGCCTTACCCCCTTTCATTTTACCTACTGCCTCACGAACTTCCCCCACACTCACAACTGGCTCTTCCTCACTCCTACAAGATGTTATTCCTCCTTGCCCTATACACGAAATCACAGCTTCCCTATCTTCATCAACATTTAACAATTCCTCAAAATATTCCTTCCATCTTCCCAATACCTCTAACTCTCCATTTAATAACTCTCCTCTCCTATTTTTAACTGACAAATCCATTTGTTCTCTAGGCTTTCTTAACTTGTTAATCTCACTCCAAAACTTTTTCTTATTTTCAACAAAATTTGTTGATAACATCTCACCCACTCTCTCATTTGCTCTCTTTTTACATTGCTTCACCACTCTCTTAACCTCTCTCTTTTTCTCCATATACTCTTCCCTCCTTGCATCACTTCTACTTTGTAAAAACTTCTCATATGCTAACTTTTTCTCCCTTACTACTCTCTTTACATCATCATTCCACCAATCGCTCCTCTTCCCTCCTGCACCCACTTTCCTGTAACCACAAACTTCTGCTGAACACTCTAACACTACATTTTTAAACCTACCCCATACCTCTTCGACCCCATTGCCTATGCTCTCATTAGCCCATCTATCCTCCAATAGCTGTTTATATCTTACCCTAACTGCCTCCTCTTTTAGTTTATAAACCTTCACCTCTCTCTTCCCTGATGCTTCTATTCTCCTTGTATCCCATCTACCTTTTACTCTCAGTGTAGCTACAACTAGAAAGTGATCTGATATATCTGTGGCCCCTCTATAAACATGTACATCCTGAAGTCTACTCAACAGTCTTTTATCTACCAATACATAATCCAACAAACTACTGTCATTTCGCCCTACATCATATCGTGTATACTTATTTATCCTCTTTTTCTTAAAATATGTATTACCTATAACTAAACCCCTTTCTATACAAAGTTCAATCAAAGGGCTCCCATTATCATTTACACCTGGCACCCCAAACTTACCTACCACACCCTCTCTAAAAGTTTCTCCTACTTTAGCATTCAAGTCCCCTACCACAATTACTCTCTCACTTGGTTCAAAGGCTCCTATACATTCACTTAACATCTCCCAAAATCTCTCTCTCTCCTCTGCATTCCTCTCTTCTCCAGGTGCATACACGCTTATTATGACCCACTTCTCGCATCCAACCTTTACTTTAATCCACATAATTCTTGAATTTACACATTCATATTCTCTTTTCTCCTTCCATAACTGATCATTTAACATTACTGCTACCCCTTCCTTTGCTCTAACTCTCTCAGATACTCCAGATTTAATCCCATTTATTTCCCCCCACTGAAACTCTCCTACCCCCTTCAGCTTTGTTTCGCTTAGGGCCAGGACATCCAACTTCTTTTCATTCATAACATCAGCAATCATCTGTTTCTTGTCATCCGCACTACATCCACGCACATTTAAGCAACCCAGTTTTATAAAGTTTTTCTTCTTCTCTTTTTTAGTAATTGTATACAGGAGAAGGGGTTACTAGCCCATTGCTCCCGGCATTTTAGTCGCCTCATACGACACGCATGGCTTACGGAGGAAAGATTCTTTTCCACTTCCCCATGGACAATAGAAGAAATAAAAAAGAACAAGAGCTATTTAGAAAAAGGAGAAAAACCTAGATGTATGTATATATATATATGCATGTGCGTGTCTGTGAAGTGTGACCAAAGTGTTAGTAGGAGTAGCAAGATATCCCTGTTATCTTAGCGTGTTTATGAGACAGAAAAAGAAACCAGCAATCCTACCATCATGCAAAACAATTACAGGTTTTTGTTTCACAGTCATCTGGCAGGACGGTAGTACTTCCCTGGGTGGTTGCTGTCTACCAACCTACTACCTACATATATATATATATATATATATATATATATATATATATATATATATATATATATATATATATATATATGTCGTGCCGAATAGGCAGAACTTGCGATCTTGGCTTAAATAGCAACGCTCATCTTACCATATAGGACAAGTGAAAATTTGTGTATGCAATAATTTCGCCAAAATCATTCTGAACCTAACGAAAAAAATATATTTCACTGTGTTTGTTTAGTACTAAATTATTGCAAACAAATCTAAAATATATTTAGTTGGGTTAGGCTAAAATAAATTGTTCTTGTTATAATAAGGTTAGGTAAGTTTTCTAAGTTCCTTTTGGTGCAAAATTGTAAATTTTTACATCAACATTAATGAAAAAAATATATCTTTAAACGTATAAGAGAAAATTTTAGAAAGGACTTAATTTTAAATGAGTTCTTGCTAATTGACCAGTTTTACATATTCGGCACGACATATATATGTATATATATATATATATATATATATATATATATATATATATATATATATATATATATATATATATATATATATATATATATATATATATATATATATATATATATATATACAATAATATCACAGTAAACAGGTGATTTCAGAATATGCAAAACAACCACTGTGAAAGAATAGAGAAATTCCAAGCGCTTTCGTGACTACTCACATTATCAAGGAACAATACAAGTAATGCATTAAGGAAGGCATATAAAGGGTCTAGACCACACCTCACTATCACATCCCACAACAAAGCAACACCTGACGTGCGGCTCATAACTAGACAGGTCCTTCACACAACCCACCAACAAACTATTCTACCCAAGATTTAAGAATTTTAAAATTTATGATTTGCCCAGTATATTATTAAATTATTCCCAAATTCTATTAATTATAAATGGATCTAATTTATATAAACCAAAGGAAATATTCATATTATTGTCAAAACTGCTTTTTATGAAACAAGATTCAATTATATTCCTGTCGACCATAGACTTGCTTGATACAACTTTCTCAACTTTTTGAAAATCAATTGGATGGTTAAAATCCCTCACATGAATAAATAGAGCATTGGAATCTTGTCCAGTTCTAATGCTATATTTATGTTGTTTTAATCTTAGTTCGAGACTTTTACCCGTTTGACCGTAATAAACTTATCGCAAATTTTACAAGTTGTGGTGTGGTCCAGACCCTTTATATGCCTTCCTTGATGCATTATTTGTATTGTTCCTTGATAATGTCAGTATTCACGAAAGCGCTTGGAATTTCTCTATTCTTTCACAGTGGTTGTTTTGCACACACACATACACACACACACACACACACACACACACACACACACACACACACACACACACACACACACACACATACACACACACACACACACACACACACACACACACACACACACACACACATATATATATATATATATATATATATATATATATATATATATATATATGTCGTGCCGAACATGTAAAACTGGTCAATTAGCAAGAACTCATTTAAAATTAAGTCCTTTCTAAAATTTTCTCTTATACGTTTAAAGATATATTTTTTTCATTAATGTTAATGTAAAAAAATTCAATTTTGGTCCAAAAGAATCTTAGAAAACTTACCTAACCTTGTTATAACAAGAACAATTGATTTTAGCCTAACCCAACTAAATATATTTTAGATTTGTATACAATAATTTAATACTAAACAAACACAGTGAAATATATTTTTTTCGTTAGGTTAAGAATGATTTTGGCGAAATTATTGCATACACAAATTCTCGCATGTCCTATATGGCAAGATGAGCGTTGCTATTTAAGCCAAGATCGCAAGTTGTGCCTATTCGGCACGACATATATATATATATATATATATATATATATATACATATATATATAAACACTACGACTAGCCAAGGACTCGAACCCATTTTGTTTTGGCCTGCCTCATTGTGATCGAAAGCCACATGATGCTCAAACCCACAGGGCCACCAAATCCTACAGGAATCATGCACCCAGCAGAGCTAAGTGTTATTTAGGGACAGTGAAAGAGAGACTGACTAAAAACACACCATCTAATAATGTGGGTGGTGTCTACTAGGTCCCATGCACCCTTTGCCCACTCTCATACATTGGTCAGACAGGTAAACCTCTGGAAATCAGATTATCCCAACACCTGTACTGAATCAGGACAGGCCAGGTGTTAAATGCAATCTTGAACCATGTCATCTCTTGCAATCACCCACCGGGATGGGCTGCCGCTCAGAAAATTGTACCCAACAGTTCCATTATGGAAAGAAACATAATAGAGTCCTCCCTCTTGAAACATGATAGGAATGCCGTATATAATTATATGCTGTACAAGCTCAATAGTTATTTAGTGGAGTCAATTGTACACAGCCTTAAATAGCAATCCCATACATAAGCGCAGGATTGCTCCTTATGTCAGGGGGTTTCGTGATGTTTCGGTTATATTTGAAGTGTGTGTGCAAACTGACCGTCATGGTATGCCCGTCGTTTATGTCGATATAATATATGACGCCTTGTTAAGGCCGTCGTGAACGTCGATATTCAATATGTTCGGTCTGCCGTTGGTATAACTCAGCTGCTGCTGCATACAGGTATCGTAATGCGACAGGTAATGATAGGTAATGTGCTGCAATACAGGCTGCAACCTGAGCGATATAACATCTGTAGTAAGGAAGTAGGTATGTGGCTTCATTTAGGAATGGATGCACATGTGTGATCATCCTAGGATAGCCCAAAAGAAATGTAGAGTGACCTATTGAGGTCCTAACCTGTCTAGGTACAGTGGTACAGGGTGGTTGCAACATGTTGATTGCAGCTAGATTAGTGGTTTAATGAATCACGTTGTTGGTAATATTAAAATGATGATGATAATAATAATTATATTAGTGGATGATAGTTAATAACAATGATTGGAACGACATTAAAATTAAGAATAGCCTAGTTATTATATGAAAGAAAACCTGAATAGGAGAATTCACACAGGCATATTAACAGATACTGACGGTATTTCCTGAATATTCTGGTTCCACGACACCGGTTGACAAATGAGGGATTTTTCCATTGATTTCATTAGTTAAAAGGTTGTAAATGAAGGTATGTAATGATCCACTATTGTAACTTTTTACATCACATGACCTGTTCCCAGCGGTTAGAACCTTAGGGTTGGCTATTAACTATCTTCCAGTATTTTTCCTCATGTTATCTGCAAACTGTGCAGCCTACTCCAACTGACCCCATATAGGGTCGGGTGTGTGGGAGATCGGTGTGTGGTTGGCATCCCACTTCTCCTGTTGTTGCCTTTGCAACATTGCACAGCTCCTGGTGATGCACTGAGAAGTGTGAAAGTACTTGAGCTAAATATTTCCACCCACAAGGCTTGTCTTGTAGTGTTAAGATCGCCTGCCTGCAATTGTTTACATATATATATATATATATATATATATATATATATATATATATATATATATATATATATATATATATCTTCCCAAACACTAATCTCAGGTCGAAGGAGATTCGAACCTACGCACCCTGGAACAAGGTACGTAGTGCTCTACCACCATACCACACTGGTCCAATACCTTGGTGCCCAGCTAATGCTAGACATTTTGGTCCAAGGCAGCCAGCCTTCAGGCAGGTGGTTGTCAGCTTTTCATCTCATACCCTGCATGTATCGACCGACGAGAGATTTTTACAATGTTTAGAATTTGCAGAACAGGCGAAATATTCACAAACACTAATCTCAGGTCGAAGGAGATTCGAACCTTCGCACCTCGGAACAAGGTATGCAGTGCTCTAACACTGTACCACACTGGAGCAATACCTTGGCGCCCAGCTAACGCAAGACATTTATGTCCAAGGCAGCCAGCTTTCACGCAGGTGGCTTTCAAAACTACTTTATATGAAACATGATTCTATTATATTCCTGTCGACAATGGACTCGCTTGATATAACTTTCTCAGCCTTGTATGGTTAAAATCTTTCACATGAATATACAGAGCATTAGAATCTTGTCCAATTCTAATGCTATATTTATTTAATGCTAGCCTCAATGATCATTAAATCCAAGAGACTTTCCTAGAGCTGATAACCTCATTTGCCTTCCCGGTCAAGACAAAAACGGGAGAGGCAGAACCCCCACTCACTCCAATGACGGTGAAAAAGTCAGAGTCCAGATGAGCAAGAAAACTGAAGAGGGCAACACAGTGGGGGCAATCAGAATTAATACCAGTGAAGATACAGTTGCTCCCAGGGATGCTGACACAGCAGAAGCACTTAGAGGAAAGCACCCTGCCAGGGAAACCAGGGGCACCAACAGTTCCAACACCTCTGTCCCCACTGTGGAACTGTGGAAGACTCAGACATTTACAAAGCAATAATGTCGTTCCCATCTGCCTCTGCTGGGGGTTACACTGGAATAAGGCCACAACATTTAAAGGAAATGATTAATCCGGTTATTGGGGAGATTGCAGAGACACTGCTTTCAGAGATCACAATGTTCGTCAACAATTCCTTGGCTGGTCTGATTCTTGATTAAATTAAACCTTTCTTTTTTGGTGCAACACTTTGTGCACTTAAAAAGAAGGATGGAGGAATTAAGTCAATTGCAGTAGGCAACGCTTTTCGTCGCCTAGTTTCCAAAGCTGCTGTCCGGAGCATTCGCGCAGAGGCAGCCATGATGCTTCAACCAAACCAGCTTGGCTTTGGGGTCTCTCAAGGAAGTGAAGCAGCGGTTCATGCAACAAGGGCGTATATCAACAACCTGCCTGAGGACAATGCAGTGGTAAAATTAGGCTTCAAGAATGCATTTAATCTCCTGAAAAGAGATGTGGTATTAGCAGCGGTACAAGAACATTTCCCTGGTCTCTTCCCTTTTGTTTCGGCTAGATATAGCAAGGAATCAATGCTTCTCTTTGGAAAGCATGAAATCACATCATCAGAGGGTGACCAGCAAGGGGATCCTCTTGCACCATTTCTCTTCTGTATAGCCGTTAGGGAAATCACAGTCAGACTGACCAGCGAGCTAAACATCTGGTTCCTGGAGGATGGCATCCTAGCAGGTACAAAGGAGTCCCTCCTATATGATCTTACACAGGTGATTACACGGGGACAGGAAATGGGTCTCATCCTGAATCCATCCAAATGTGAAATCATCTCAGTCAGTCAACAAGTGATAAATGCATTGAGATCGAAACTACCAGGAGCATCAGTCATTGCCCCTCCAAATAGCGTCTTGTTTGGAGCACCTCTGGGAAGTGATGCCATTGACACAATTCTCAGGAAGAAATTGGAAGAGTTGAGGAGAATGGAACAACGAATAGGCAATCTTGACACCCAGGATGCCTTGTACCTTCTCACAAAGTGCTTGAGTCTGCCCAGGTTGACATATTTCCTAAGATGTGCACCTTCATATGATAACCCTATACTGCACGAATATGACAGTATCCTGAGGCAGATTTTCACGAAAGTACTTAACCTTACTCTAGAAAACAGGTAGTGGAACCAAGCTACACTTCCAGTCAGACTAGGAGGCACTGGTGTCTACAAGTCATCACAGATTGCGCTGCCTGCTTTTCTGTCTTCTTTTGTTGCATCCAGAGGGCTTGTAGTAACGATTATCCCTGAACATCACTTGGACAACGAAATATGGATCCCAGGTTACAACCTATACAGATGTGACAGAGTGAACAGGCAAAAAAAAAGGGGGGGGGGTTGGCCTGTACATTGCAGAGTCACTTGTTTGCACAGAACTGCTTAATGCCTCAAATGATGTAGTGGAAGTTTTAGCAGTAAAGGTCGAGAACCAAAACCTAGTCATTGTGGTAGTCTACAAGCCTCCGGATGCAACATCCCAGCAATTCCAGGAACAGCTGTTAAAAATTGACCACTGTCTGGAAAATCTTCCAGCTCCTGCACCCAACATCTTGCTCCTGGGGGATTTCAACTTAAGGCACCTAAAATGGAGGAATATAGCAAATAATATTGTTGCAGTAATAACACCAGGAGGCAGCTCTGATGAAAACTCACACTCACACGAGCTTTTAAATCTCTGCACAAAATTCAATTTAAACCAGCAAATAATAGAGCCTACTAGACTGGAGAATATACTAGACCTCATCTTCACTAACAATGATGATCTGATAAGAAATGTCACCATATCAAAAACAATATACTCAGATCACAACATAATTGAGGTTCAGACATGTATGCGTGGAGCCCCAGACCGACATAATGAGACTAGTCACGAGGGAGCATTCACCAAATTCAACTTCAATAACAAAAACATAAAGTGGGACCAAGTAAACCAAGTCCTAACCGATATAAGCTGGGAAGATATACTAAGCAACACAGACCCCAACTTATGCCTAGAACAGATTAACTTGGTGGCACTCGATGTATGCACAAGGCTTATTCCTCTAAGAAAAAGGAGGAGTAGATGTAAAATAGAAAGAGACAGGCGCTCCCTTTACAGGAGACGGAAAAGAATAACAGAGCGGCTAAAAGAGGTCAATATATCTGAAATGCGTAGGGAGACACTGGTCAGAGAAATAGCAAGCATCGAACTTAAGCTAAAGGAATCTTATAGGAGTCAGGAATCGAGGGAAGAACTAAAAGCCATAAATGAAATCGAAAGAAACCCAAAGTATTTTTCTCCTATGCCAAATCAAAGTCGAGAACAACGTCCAGTATTGGGCCCCTACTTAAACAAGATGGGTCCTACACAGATGACAGCAAGGAAATGAGTGAGCTACTCAAGTCCCAATATGACTCAGTTTTTAGCAAGCCGCTAACCAGACTGAGAGTCGAAGATCAAAATGAATTTTTTATGAGAGAGCCACAAAATTTGATTAACACAAGCCTATCCGATGTTATCCTGACGCCAAATGACTTCGAACAGGCGATAAATGACATGCCCATGCACTCTGCCCCAGGGCCAGACTCATGGAACACCGTGTTCATCAAGAACTGCAAGAAGCCCCTATCACGAGCCTTTTCCATCCTATGGAGAGGGAGCATGGACACGGGGGTCGTCCCACAGTTACTAAAAACAACAGACATAGCCCCACTCCACAAAGGGGGCAGTAAAGCAACAGCAAAGAACTACAGACCAATAGCACTAACATCCCATATCATAAAAATCTTTGAAAGGGTCCTAAGAAGCAAGATCACCACCCATCTAGAAACCCATCAGTTACACAACCCAGGGCAACATGGGTTTAGAACAGGTCGCTCCTGTCTGTCTCAACTATTGGATCACTACGACAAGGTCCTAAATGCACTAGAAGACAAAAAGAATGCAGATGTAATATATACAGGCTTTGCAAAAGCCTTCGACAAGTGTGACCATGGCGTAATAGCGCACAAAATGCGTGCTAAAGGAATAACAGGAAAAATCGGTCGATGGATCTATAATTTCCTCACTAACAGAACACAGAGAGTAGTCGTCAACAGAGTAAAGTCCGAGGCAGCTACGGTGAAAAGCTGTTCCACAAGGCACAGTACTCGCTCCCATCTTGTTCCTCATCCTCATATCCGACATAGACAAGGATGTCAGCCACAGCACCGTGTCTTCCTTTGCAGATGACACCCGAATCTGCATGACAGTGTCTTCCATTGCAGACACTGCAAGGCTCCGGGCGGTCATCAACCAAATCTTTCAGTGGGCTGCAGAAAACAATATGAAGTTCAACGATGAGAAATTTCAATTACTCAGATATGGTAAACACGAGGAAACTAAATCTTCATCAGAGTACAAAACAAATTCTGGCCACAAAATGGAGCTAAACACCAACGTGAAAGACCTGGGAGTGATCATGTCGGAGGATCTCACCTTCAAGGACCGTAACATTGTATCAATCGCATCTGCTAGAAAAATGACAGGATGGATAATGAGAACCTTCAAAACTAGGGAGGCCAAGCCCATGAAGACACTCTTCAGGTCACTTGTTCTATCTAGGCTGGAATATTGCTGCACACTAACAACACCTTTCGAGGCAGGTGAAATTGCTGACCTAGAAAATGTACAGAGAACCTTCACGGCGCGCATAACGGAGATAAAACACCTCAATTACTGGGAGCGCTTGAGGTTCCTAAACCTGTATTCCCTGGAACGCAGGCGGGAGAGATACATGATTATATACACCTGGAAAATCCTAGAGAGACTAGTACCGAACTTGCACACGAAAATCACTCACTACGAAAGCAAAAGACTTGGCAGACGATGCAACATCCCCTCAATGAAAAGCAGGGGTGTCACTAGCACGTTAAGAGACCATACAATAAGTGTCAGGGGCCCGAGACTGTTCAACTGCCTCCCAGCATACATAAGGGGGATTACCAACCCCTGGCAGTCTTCAAGCTGGCACTGGACAAGCACCTAAAGTCGGTTCCTGAAAGCCGGGCTGTGGCTCGTACGTTGATTTGCGTGCAGCCAGCAGCAACAGCCTGGTTGATCAGGCTCTGATCCACCAGGAGGCCTGGTCACAGACTGGGCCGCGGGGGCGATGACCCCCGGAACTCTCTCCAGGTAAACTCCAGGACAAGATTGGAGTCCAGCACCAAAAGTTCATTGACGGAGCCATGATCTGGGATAATCTAATGGGCTCTGAAACCAGACCTGCTCCCCCCAACAACTACAAACACTCGCACTGGGATGACCCAGTAGTGGAGAATATAGCTTCCACAATGCTTCAGAGTGTGTCAGGGAAGGATAGAGCCCGCCTCCTGGCAGTGAGAGCTCCTCATGCAGGGGACTTTCTTTTGGCTGTTCCCAACTCCAGTCTTGGCACACGCCACGACCCACAGACCATCTGCATTGGTGTTGCCCTTCGACTTGCCGCCCCTATTCTCGCCGAACACAGGTGTATTTGTGGCAGTTAAGCAGCAGACCGATTTGGGTACCATGATCTTGTGTGCCGTAAATCCGAGGGAAAGATTGCCAGGTATGAGGAGGTTAATAACATTATCAAGAGGAGCCTCACAACAGCTGGATGCCCAGCAGTAAGGGAGCCACCCCAACTATGCAGATCTGATGGCAGCCAGAAGCGTCCAGATGGTATCACCCTTCAAGCCTGGACAGACGGTAAGCAGGTGATGTGGGACTACACATGTACATCTACCTTGGCTGATACCTATCTCCAATACACCAGGGAGGAAGGAGGGGCAGCCGCCAGCTTCAGGGAGTCTCAAAAGTCTAGAAAATATGGAGAACTTGCCCATCATTATGTTTGTTCCCATAGGCTCAGAGACTCTTGGCACATGGGGAAAGAGTGCATCTAAGTTCCTTAAGGAGCTAGGCAAAAGACTCATCAAGGTAACTAGGGGTCCCAGGGTAGCTAGTTTTCTGTTCCAGCGACTCAGTGCGGCTATTCAGAGGGGTAATGCCTGCTGTATTTTGGGCACACGCCCCAGCTCTGAAGAGCTGGATGAGATTTTCGCATTATAATCAGTGACAAACACATAACAATATATACTAGACATGTATCTCTCACACCTCATGTACTGTATATGCCATCTTTGTATCAGCAATGTACCTCTTAAATCTTCTGTACCATATTATGTAATGATATGGTAAAAACAGAACGAAACGATGGGGTGGTAGGGGAAGTGGAATATTCAAACGGCTTCAGGTAGAAATCAAAATATTCTTCCTTGAAGCCTTTTCATCCACTTCTCCTATATACATACATACATACATACATACATATATATATATATATATATATATATATATATATATATATATATATATATATATATATATATATGTATATATATATATATTATATATATATATATATATATATATATATATATATATATATATATATATATATATATATATATATATATATATATATATATATATATATATATATATATATATATATATATGTCATGCCGAATATGTAAAACTGGTCAATTAGCAAGAACTCATTTAAAATTAAGTCCTTTCTGAAATTTTCTTTCATACATTTAAAGATATATTTTTTTCATTAATGTTAATGAAAAAAATTTTAATTTTGCACCAAAAGAATCTTAAAAAACTTACCTAACCTTACTGTAACAAGAACAATTTATTTTAGCCTAACCCAACTAAATATATTTTAGATTTGTTTACAGTAATTTAATACTAAACAAACACAATGAAATATAATTTTTTTCGTTTGGCTCAGAATGATTTTGCGAAATTATTGCATACACAAATTTTCACTTGTCCTATATGGCAAGATGAGCGTTGCTATTTAAGCCAAGATCGCAAGTTCTGCCTATTCGGCACGACATATATATATATATATATATATATATATATATATATATATATATATATATATATATATATATATATATATATATATATATATATATATATATATATATATATATATATATATATATATATATATATATATATATATATATATATATATATATATATATATATATATATATATATATATATATATATATATATATATATATATATATATATATATATATATATATATATATATATATATATATATATATATATATATATATATATATATATATATATATATATATATATATATATATATATATATATATATATATATATATATATATATATATATATATATTCGTGCCGAATAGGCAGAACTTGCGACCTTGGCTTAAATAGCAACGCTCATCTTGCCATATAGGACAAGCGAAAATTTGTGTATGCAATAATTTCGCCAAAATCATTCTGAACCTAACGGAAAAAATATATTTCACTGTGTTTGTTTAGTACTAAATTATTGTAAACAAATCTAAAATAGATTTAGTTGGGTTAGGGTGAAATAAATTGCGCTTGTTATAATAAGGTTAGGTAAGTTTTCTAAGTTCCTTTTGGTGCAAAATTATAAATTTTTAATCAAGATTAATGAAAAAAATATATCTTTAAACGTATAAGAGAAAATTTTAGAAAGGACTTAATTTTAAGTGAGTTGTTGCTAATTGACCAGTTTTACATATTCGGCACGACATATATATATATATACAAACACACACACACATGACACCAGAACTAAAAGAGGGGTGGTTATAGGCTTCTTTCTGAGCTTACAGAATTCCCAGTCAGCAGTTCCTCGAGGAAGAATGCACATGCATCACACATTCTTTTACTTCTCTACACTTTTCTCTACACTTCATACGTGACTGCAGGAAACGTGCAACACGCATCCTCAACACGACCAACACCAATCAAGTCAAAGAAAGGCCTCCAAGTTTCATCGTTTGACTAGTTATCGACATTGCAACTAACGTTTCTAAAATTTTTAACAGAAAACTATCTAAAATATCCACCAGCTATTCAACTATTAGAAAATAGCAAAAAAGGCACAATACCGTGACTGGAACGATGCACAAATAGCCCGCATATAAAAGAGAGAAACTTACGACGACGTTTCGGTCCGACTTGGACCATTGACAAAGTCCTCTGGTTAGTGTGACTTTGTCAATGGTCCAAGTCGGACCGAAACGTCGTCGTAAGCTTCTCTCTTTTACATGCGGGTTATTTGTGCAACTATTAGAAACCTAGTGCAAATTCCCAAGGATGATTCCGGCACGAGTGACAGAATCATGTGAGGGATGTGACAAAGTAAGTGTGGGGGAAACAGCCAGATCTCTGGATATTAGGATCAGGGAACACAGGTTAGGTTAGGTAAGGTTCGTCAGGAAACAGGACAAATGTTTCCTGACGCGGGTCTTAGTCAGATGATGACCCGCCTTTGGAGCTTTTGGTCATCTGACCGAGGCCTTCCGCTGGCTTACCGGTCCACCCCTTTAAAAATTATGGTCATTTATAACCAGTCTCAGGGAACACAAAAAACGCTTGCAGCAGTGATGACCGTTATAACTCGTGTTCAACATATGGACGATGTTGGACACCTCAAAAAATTTGGTGAGGCTAGACTAGTTATTAAAGAAGACGGTTTATGACGGCGAAAGTGTATAGAAGTTGCCCTAATTGTTGTCTGTAACACTACCCATCAAAAGTAACGCTACCCACGCAAGATTTCACCTGACTCCTGTTTCTATATATACTAGTTTTCTTTGTTTATCTCTGTATTGAGACTGATGAAGTCACTCGTGGCGAAACGTTTCCTTTAATAAATGTCCAGAACTGGACATAAGTGTCTTTTTTCTCACTTGACTAGCCTTTAACTTTCAACCAATTTCAATCTTACATCCTGGATGATTTGAATTGGTGTTGAGATGTTTTTTTTTTTTTTTTCAACAAGTCGGCCGTCTCCCACCGAGGCAGGGTGACCCAAAAAAGAAAGAAAATCCCCGAAAAGAAAATACTTTCATCATCATTCAACACTAATTCGTAATTTTCACTGAAGAAATTGGGATATTAGTTTCCTTTGCAATAACTTGTGAATGCCCCTTTTGGTTAGCTTCAGATATTCAGTGCTGATTTTTCACCGAATTGGCGAAGTGGTTAAGTGAAATATAATTGAATCAAGTGTCATAAAATGTAATATTGATTTTAATATGAATATTGGTTCAGGGTTATATAAATTAGATTAATTTATAACTAATAGAATTTGTGTGGAATTTAAGCTATGACTGACATGTCACTCATAAATTTTACTTGACATGTGACATGTCTAAATGCTCATTACACTCCCACGCTCAGCATGCTGGGTTATGTATGAGGTCATATGTGAGGTGATATTTTAGCCTTAGAAGTCTTCTGTTGTCCTATTATTTTTACAGTTCCTTGATGATGTGAGAAATTACGAAAGTGCTTGGAAATTCATCATTTTTTCACAGTGGTTATTTTGCAAATATAAACATATGTACATACATATTTACACATAGGCACATTGATACATTTGCATACATACAAACATACGTGCATCTATACATCAGTATATATATAAATATATACTCATATATTCACGCATATTTTTATATTTTGTTACCTTAGAATTTTATAACTGCCCTGTACTATACCTGTTGTCTTCACTGAAGTACAGAGGGATGAAAATAATTATGGGATACGGGGATACCTTTCCTTAGCGCAATTTTTCTAGAATTTCACTAATAGAATATCAGACTGAAGCACCAAGGGGAGTACATACAGTCAGCTGTGACCTGCTGAGTGCTGTGATGGTTGGAAGACACGTCTTCACATTTCAAGGGGTTTAGGGAAAGGCCAAGATTCTCTCCTTGTTCTTTGATAACTCTGATGTCCTCAAGTTTTGATTATGTAGTGTCCAAGAACCAGATGTGCAGTTCACTGGTTGGTCAGGTCCTAGGTGGCCTTTTTGATGACTAAACAAAAATAAAGAGGCAAACGGAGTCCCTGCTGGACATATTTTGTGTGAATCATTTACTTGAGAGAAGCTTCGGGTCACTGGGTAGGGAAACAGTTTTGGACAGTTCTGAGTACATCTCCCATTTAGATTGAATATAACATATTTGGAGAGTTCAGTTTACGATCAGGAATTACTGGCATGTGAAATTAGTGATGTACGGACGTGTTGCAATGGCCTCTGATTTACACCCTTGTGAGATCCCGAAACCTAGCTGCAGTGGCGGACTTACATTTTTGTGGCTCTAAATCTTGAACTGTTATGGGGTGGGTCACCTTCGCAACCAACAACAGCTAGCCTACGTCATACTTTGATAACCTTTTAACTTTTATTTTAACTATTATTATGTATTGAATTATACTATATTATAAATATTATTACTTTTTAAAAACTCTTCTCATACAGTAGACCCAATTTTTTTTTTTAAGTAGTATGGACTAAAGTCGCTTCTAGTGCCCCTCCGGGATAAGGGGCCCTGAAGTTTAAGCTTCATTAGTTTCATAGTAGATCCGCCCCTGCCTAGCTGAAATGGTTTCATACATGAAGGCTTTGACATGGATGACTGTTCTCACGGCAGTCCTATTAACAGGGTGGAGTACGAAGTTGTCAGCAGGAATGAATCTGACTCATCCATCTTTCTTAGTGCACTGAGGGCTGCACCTAAACAGAGAAGCCTAATAATCACACCTGCCAGACAAATGTTAGTAAATCTTGGAGGCTCGAAGAGACACTGCAACAACTTCAAATGATGGGTTGAGCATTTTGTTTGATGTGTTGTGATTCTTAGACTATTCACTGTTGTATTCTGGTGGCATTGTCATAATAGTCATTGTTGTTGTTAGGTGCTTTGGTTGGGTATCTATCCAGGAAGTCTTCGGCGGTAGTGGTATCTCATTTCCTTGCTGATTTGTGCTCTCATTCTGAACATATCAGGATTTTCATGGTGTTTTTCACACAGTGATAAGAAGGCGAGTGAGATTATAGTCTTCGGGAAATTCCTTCATTTACACTAATGTCAGATGTTGCTTGGGACTTGTCCTTCCTAAGGGAAACAGCCAGACAGACATTGTCGAACATGAGGAGGTTGTGTCATGTTCTTTTCTTCGAAAAAAAAGAGCCAGTTAGAAGCAGTCTGAGTGTAAACTGTTTTAAAAATGCTCAGTAAAGTCCTAAAAGATATTTTATTTTTTTTGTTGAGGTTATTAATTCAGGTGAAGCTTGGAGGGAAGGGAGGAAGGGGCGGTGTCTTCCTGCTGAGAGGAACTGTTGGTAGTTCTTCTCTAGAGGAAAACAAGGGACACGGCAATAGCATAAAATGATAAAAGAAAAAAAAGAAAAATGGGAAGTCTCTGGCCACTGGTACGTTACCACCACACTCGTCTCTTTCATTTCACCACCACCTCACTTCTCTCTCCCTCCCTTACATCACCACCTCACTTCTCCCTACTTCTCTCACTTCACTATCACTCATTACTATCGCCCCCACCTATATATCCGGAGGTTATGTCATTGTAGGCGGAGTGATTGTTGAAGTTACCTGTAAAACACAGCTAAAAACTTACAGGAACTGAATTTTACTGTTATATCTAATTTAAATTGTAGGAATTGAGCTATTAAGTACGGTTAAGTGAGAATAAAATAATTTAAGTGTCACTCGTATTATTCTTCCAAATCTGGCTGTTTTAGGGAATATTTTCGAGACGATATATAAAAAAAGTAAACGCTGTCATACACAAGATTATGTACACATCATGTCAACATGTGAACGTAATAGCAATGCATAACACTTCCTTCACATAATACTAGGAGGCGTATAATGTGAGAATCTTGAAGAGAACCCCGAGTCTGACTTTGTAGTCTGCTACCGCCTTCAACTGTACTTACTCACTTACTAACCACCGCCCTGGGGCATGTGGTTCGAAAAGAGAGGGGACTCGTGACGTCATAGCCAGGGAGGCAATGACTCTCAGTAACGGTTTTAACTGAATATACTACAGTACACAGTATTACTGAAATAATAACTTCATATCAGTGAGTGCACATGTGGAGGAGATAAGTACAAAGTGTTCCAATCATTCACACTAGGCAGAGTATATTCTTTTCCCAACACGACAATAAATGTCAGTCAGTTAAAGCACATACAATATTTCTGATAGTAAATTGTTTCCAGGGGATAGTTAGTCTAGTAAGTCTACAGTTAAGGATAACTAAATTAAGGAAATAAGGTCAGGTCCAGAACAGTACCCAGAGAAAAGCAAATTTTATAACCAAAAGTCACTCAGGATTCAACACAGAGATTGAGACTAAAGGCAACGTCTCTCGATGCTCTATACCTGTAAATCCATTAATGATATAGATCAAGAATTAGACACATGTGCAACATTTGGGTATCTTTATTGTAAACGTTTCCCCATCCAGTGGATTTATCAATACAAATTTAAGGACGTAATTGAAAGACGGTAGAACTGTATACAAAAGATGAGGTAATTAGTCCCTCAGCCTTGGAGTCAGTGAAGAGTCCGAAGCACAGGCTTGGCAGACGAAGACATTGTCAATGGTAGGTGGGATTCCCCAGCAGAAGTAGGTCATTCCCGATGGAGGGACCAATAGTAATTAAAAAGGTTGTGGAGATGTCCTCTGAACCAAGATTCCATGATGCTGCAGTGTCTGATAAGTTGTGCCTGTAAGGAACTGATAATCTCATCTTGTATATCATGTGTCTAATTCTTCATTTTGTCGGTATCGAATACCATACATGTGCAACTTGTCTGACACTGCAACATCACGGAATCTTGGTTCAGAGGACATCTTCACAACCTTAACTACTACAAGCCCTTTCATCGGGTATGACCAACTTCCACTGGAGAATCCCACCTACCAGTGACAATGTCTTCGTCCACTACACGTCCCTCAACTGACGCCAGTATATAAGCTCCAAGCTTCATGCCTGTGCTTCAGACTCTTCACGGCAACGGTACTCTTCACCAGCTTCAAGGCTGAGGGACTGATAACCTCATATTTTGTATGTAGTTCTATTGTCATCCATTTATGTCCTTGAATTTGTGTTGAAAAAGCCACTGAATAGCGAAACATCTACAATAAAGATGTTGCACATGTATCTTGTCGGTATCGTATACATCTACAGCTAATGTAGATCACAGAAGTTATGACGACAAATACTCAAGGTGCACATCCAGCTTTGTGTAGAACTATTAGTTCGTCACAACATGGAGCGATACTTTGTACTAAGGGAAGCTTCTGTAATTTATATCTGTGTTCATGTTTGTCTTCCAAATACTTCATAGTAATTAAGTAGAGCAAAGTATTACTGTTCTCTGGAGAGATTCTGCGTTAGGCTGGGGAGGGGGTGGGGTGGAGGACTCACTGATAGGTATTAATACTAGGGTATTAGTGACAATCAAGGAATTTCCTCTAACTAGGGCAGTAAGTGGTTATGCAGAGGTGGGTAATTCGGTCAACTCGCCATATTACTGTCTGAGACACGGAGGCAATGCATAACTTAACTAAGTTTGTGCTCTTCCTGAGTTTTACCGCCCCTGGAGACCTGCCAGGCTGCCGTATATGTAATGAATCACACTCACACACACTCGTACTACCTCCAACACTACCTCAGCACTGCCTCCAACACTGCCTCCAGCACACTACCTTAAACACTACTTCAAACAAACTATCTTCAACACTCCACTATTACACACTGTCTCGAGCACTCTACCTTCAGTACTCTACCACAAACACACTGCCTCTAACACAGTGCCTCCAACACGCTGCCTTCAGCACACTACCTCCAACACACTACCTATGGCACACTACCACCAACAAACCACTACCAAAACACTTCCTCCAACATTTTATCTCCAACACACCATCATCAACACTGTACCTCCAACACACCGCCACCGACACTCCTACCTCCAACACACGCACAAACACCCTACCTCCACCAAATCACCGCCAACACTCCACCTCCAACACACCACCTCCAACAAATCACCACTCTACATGGCCACACTCGTCATCAACATTCTAAATGAACACAAAACGTTGTTATCAACTCACGCATCTTGTGCTTCTTATGCACTTTTCCTATCAAAAAGGGCTACCCAGATTTTAGAAAACGGAGGTTAGGTTAGGTAAGGTTCGTCAGGAAACAGAAGAAATGTTTCCTGACGCGGGTCTTAATCAGATGATGATCCGTCTTTGGAGCTTTGGTCATCTGACCGAGGCCTTCCGCTGGCTTACCGGTCCACCCCTTTAAAAATTATGGCCATTTATAACCACGTACATTGTGATGTGTTTTATTAAAAAACGGAGAAAAGCGCTTACAGTTTTTTGATGTGATTTGAAGAAACATTATAAGCAATAGTAATTATGGACAAGGTAGATTATAGGGGAAAAATAATATGTTAATATAAGACAGGGGAACTGACGTGCTCCTTAAGACACCTGCTGTCCTTGTTCACCTAGCAGCAAATAGGTACCTGGGTGTTAGCCGACTGGTGTTGGTATCATCCTGGAGACAAAATTAACCTAATTTGCCAGAAATGCTCTGCATAACAAGAGGCTTCCTATATAGTATGTCAGTGATGTCACCTAGGTTGGTATACATTGGTATACATTGGTATACATTGTATCATGTACTTCTAGAAATAAAGATTATTATTATTATTATTATTATTATTATTATTATTATTATTATTATTATTATTATTATTATTATTATTATTATTATTATTATTATTATTATTATTATTATTATTATTATTATTATTATTATTATTATTATTATTATTATTATTATTATTATTATTATATATTGTGGAGGTTGCTTTAGAGGTCACTATTAAGGTTACTGAAAATTACTGTAGAGATCAATGTTGATTTTAGTGTGGAGGTAACTCTGGCATCACCGTTTAGTTACTTCTAGATGTCACTGTTGAAGCATCTGTAGTTGTCAATATAGATCACTTTGGTCACTGTAGAAGTCAATATAGAAGTCGCTGGCATGTCACTGTAAAGTCATTTTGATGTGTGCTGTTATTTTTGGTCACTGCGGAGGTCACTGCGGGCTGTTGAAGTGAAGATAACGGGAGGTCACCACGGAGATGCATGCTCTAAATGTCACTGTGGAGAGCAGTGGTGGTCACTGTGATAGCCACTGTAACGATGTGTGCTGTGGAGGTCACAGTGGAGAGCAATAAAGATTTCTAGTGGTCACTGTGGAGAGCAATGGTGGTCACTGTGGTGGTCACTGTAATGATATACGCTATTGAGGTCAGTCTATAAATGACTGAAGATTACAGTAAGCCTCTGCTGGGATCACTGTTGAGATCACTATTAAGATCACTGTTGAGTTCACTGTTGAGATCACTGTGGTGACGTCTGCTGTAGAGGTTACATGTCTCTGTAGATGATACGGTAGAGGTAATTGTAAAGGCCATTTGAGGACTCCAGGGGACTAAAGGCCCCTGAAGGATCACTAGAGTTCACCAAGATCACTGTGGACGAAGCTAGAGGTCACCAGGATCACTGTGGACGACACTAGAGGTAACCGAGATCACTGTGGAGGACACTAGAATCACCAAAAATCACTGTGGAGGACACTAGAGGTCACCAAGATCACTGTGGAGAACACTAGATGTCACCAAGATCACTGTTGAGGATACTAGATGTCACCAAAATCACTGTGGAGGACACTAGAGGTCACCAAGGATCACTGTTGGGTTCACTAGAGGTCACCAAAATCACTTTGGAGGACACTAGCGGTCACCAAGATCACTTAGGAGGACACTAGATGTCATCAAGATCACTGTTGACGACACTAGATGTCACCAAATTACTGTGGAGGACACTAGAGGTCACCAAGGATCACTGTAGAGGATATTAGAGGTCACCAGGATCACTGTTGAGGACAGTAGAAGTCACCAAAGATCACTGTTGAGGACACTAGAGGTCACCAAGAATCACTGTTGAGGACGCTAGAGGTCACCAAGGATCACAGTTGAGGACACTAGAGGTCACCAAGAATCACTGTTGGGGACGCCAGAGGTCACCCAGGATCACTGTAGAGGGCACTAGAGGTCACCAGGATCACTGTCATCAGTGACACTGAAAGTCACCGGGGAGCATTAGAGGTCACCAGGGATAACTAGAGGTCACCAGAGGTCACTAAAAGTGCCTGCGTTTCACTTTGAGACCCTAAAGGTCACCGAGGTCACTAAAGATTATTGAAAGACAGTAGAGCTTAGCGGAGGTTACGTGAGACGCTGCGGATCACCAGGGTCACTGACGATCACCTTTTATAGTGCTAGAGGTCACTGGAGGAATACTGAGGTCACCAGAGATCAGTATCGGTAGCAAGCCACCAGAAGTCACTTTATGTTACCAGAGACCACTATATAATAATAATAATAATAATAATAATAATAATAATAATAATAATAATAATAATACTAATAATAATACTACTAATAATACTAATAATAATAATAATAATAATAATAATAATAATAATAATAATAATAATAATAATAATAATAATAATAATAATAATAATAATAATAATAATAATAATAATAATAATAATAATAATAATAATAATAATAATAATAATGATACTACTACTACTACTACTACTACTACTACTACTAATAATAATAATAATAATAATAATAATAATAATAATAATAATGATAATAATAATACTAATAATACTACTACTACTACTACTAATAATAATAATAATAATAATAATAATAATAATAATAATAATAATAATAATAATAATAATAATAATAATAATAATAATAATAATAATAATAATAATAATAATAATAATAATGATAATAATAATAATACTAATAATAATAATAATAATAATAATAATAATAATAATAATAATAATAATAATAATAATAATAATAATAATAATAATAATAATACTACTACTACTACTACTACTACTACTACTACTAATAATAATAATAATAATAATAATAATAATAATAATAATAATAATAATAATAATAATAATAATAATAATAATAATAATAATAATAATAATAATAATACTAATAATAATAATAATAATAATAATAATAATAATAATAATAATAATAATAATGATAATAATAATAATACTAATAATAATAATAATAATAATAATAATAATAATGATAATAATAATAATAATAATAATAATAATAATAATAATAATAATAATAATAATGATAATAATAATAATAATAATAATGTGATGAATGGTTTTGAAAACCGACAAGTTGAAGAATGGAGACACTTATGCAACACAGGGGAATCTTTACTGAAGAAACGTTTCGCCACACAGTGGCTTCATCAGTCCAATACAAAGTAGAAATGGGTCAGAAGAGAAGTTTGAGGTAATCAGTCCCTCAACCTGGAATCGATGTGTTCAGTCAATCACTCTTGTAGGAGTCAGAATAATAACAAATTCCCACTACAGACAGCACACTCCACCAATATTCAAAACTCTAAACCTACTCACCATACAAAACATCCATACTTATTACTGCACCTATTACATACATAGAACACTTAACTCTGATATTAACCCTCCCCTCAAACATCTCCTTGCCAACCTCAACAGAACACATGACCATAACACAAGGCACAGATCACTCTTTGATGTTCCTCGTGTCCATCTCACGCTATGCAAAAACTCAATGCACATAAAAGGCCCTAAAATCTGGAATTCATTACCTGTGAATATAAAAGAAATACTGTCTGTTTATAAACTCAAGTCTCTTCTCAAAAATCACTTACTCACCCACAACCAAATAAATACTGAATAATTGTATCTTATAAATTGTATATCTTAAATGTTTCTCATAATTGTATCACAGAAATGTTTAACCTGAGACCCAATCAAACTTCGTTATTTTTTAATTACATTACCTAACAGAATACTCCATTCTACTGAATGTACAGCAATGCATGCAACCATATGACCTGTCTATAATACTCATTTGTGCTTAATTGTTATCTGTTTACAATAATGTTTTATCACTGATTACATCATTGCTTAGTTAATCTTAAGTTAATTTTAAGCCAGCCCGTAATGCTAGGCATACAAGGGGCTTTGGCATGCTGCACTCAACTGTATTCTTTTGTACTTTTCTGTATCATGTTCAAATTAATAAATAAATAAATAAATAAATAAATAAATACTATTATATAGAAAGCCTTTTTTTATGCTCTCAGAGCATTTCGGGCAAATTAGGTCAGTTCTGTCCCAGGATGCGACCCACACCAGTTGACTAACACCCAGGTACCTATTTTACACTTATGGGTGAAACAGACAACCGGTGTAAAGAAACACGCCAAATGTTTCTTCCCTCGCTCTGAATCGAACCCAGACCCTAGCCCTGTGGAACGAGAGCTTTAGCCACCAGACCACCAGAGGTCACTATAAGTTACCAAAGGTCACCAGAGGTCACTATAGGTCACCAGATGCCACTATAGGTTACCAAAGGTCACTATAGGTCAATAGACGTCACTAAATATCACCAGAGATCACTGTGTCACCAGAAGTCACTATAGGTCACCAAAGGTCACTACAGATCACCAAGGGTCACTAAAGATCATCAGAGGTCACCAAAGATCATTAGAGGTCACTATGGGTCTCCAGACGTAACTATAGGTCACTAGAGGTCATTATAGGCCACCTCAGGTCACTATAGGTCACTGAGTTGTTGCAATTTATAAAGTTTAATTTTAATTACAACTTTTTCAGGGCGGCAAGAAAGTGTATTACGACTCTAACAACTTTTGTGCTACAGTAGTGTGATAGTTTATATTAGTGAGGTAGTTCATATTAGTGTGGTAGTTTATATAAGGGTGGTAATGTATATTAGTGTGGTAGTTTATATAAGGGTGGTAATGTATATTAGTGTGGTAGTTTATATAAGGGTGGTAATGTATATTAGTGTGGTAGTTTATATTAGTGTGGTAGTTTATATTAGTGTGGTAGGTTATATTAGTGTGGTAGTGTATATTAGTGTGGTAGTTTATATAAGTGTGGTAATGTATATTAGTGTGGTAGTTTATATTAGTGTGGTAGGTTATATTAGTGTGGTAGTTTATATTAGTGTGGTAGTTTATATAAGGGTGGTAATGTATATTAGTGTGGTAGTTTATATTAGTGTGGTAGTGTATATTAGTGTGGTAGTTTATATTAGTGTGGTAGTTTATATTAGTGTGGTAGTGTATATTAGTATGGTAGTGAATATTAGTGTGATAGTGTATATCAGCGTGGTAGTTTATATTGGTGAGGTAGTTTATATTAGTATGGTAGTTTATATTAGTGTGGTAGTTTATATTAGTGTGGTAGTTTATATTAGTGTGGTAGTTTATATTATTGAGGTAGTTTATATTAGTGTGGTAGTTTATATTAGTGTGGTAGTTTATATTAGCGTGGTATTGTGCATTATTGTGGTGGTGTATATTAGTGTGGTAGTTTATATTAGTGTGGTAGTTTATATTAGTGTGGTAGTGTATATTAGTGTGGTAGTTTATATTAGTGTGGTAGTTTATATTAGTGTGGTAGTGTATATTAGTGTGGTAGTTTATATTAGTGTGGTAGTTTATATTAGTGTGGTAGTGTATATTAGTATGGTAGTGAATATTAGTGTGATAGTGTATATCAGCGTGGTAGTTTATATTGGTGTGGTAGTTTATATTGGTGTGGTAGTTTATATTAGTGTGGTTGTTTATATTAGCGTGGTATTGTGCATTATTGTGGTGGTGTATATTAGTGTGGTAGTGTATATTAGTGTGGTAGTGTATATTAGTGTGGTAGTTACATTAGTGTGGTAGTGTATATTAGTGTGGTAGTTACATTAGTGTGGTAGTGTACATTGGTGTGGTAGTTTATATTGGTAAGGTAGTTTATATTACTGTGGTAGTATATACCCAGGTAAGTGTTCTAACTCGTGATGTACTACTATTGACTGCGCAGTTGAGTCGAAGTTACGAGTTAGTCACTTATCATAAACCCAGGTGATAAGCGGACCTTTGAGTCCACACACGTAAGTTTGTCTATGTACAGAATAGAGTAGCAGAAATAAAAGAGATGCAGAGAGATTATCTCTTTCTCCATGTCTCTACTCAAGAGAATCCAGCTGACATGTTGTCACGTGGTGTCCCACTCAAGAAATTTGTGGATAATAAATTATGGCTCCACGGACCGAACTGGCTCTCTAATGAAAATAACTGGCCTCAGCGAAAAGCTCACATTATGCAAGAAGAAACAGTCTGCTTGAACACAGCAGAAATAAGTTGTGTAAATACTGCAGACACAACAGAAAGAGTCATTGATGGATCTAAATACTCATCTTTGGGTAAACTCTTAAGAGTTACAGCTCTTGTCTTTAAATTCATTAAAGGAATAAAACCTGATTATGAATATCTTGAACCCATTAAATACTGGGTGAAACTAATACAGAAAGATGTTTTCTCTACAGAATATAAATTTCTGGAAACACAAGATAAATCCCCAAAGAAACCTGTCATGATTAATTCTTTAGGACTTTATCTCGACTCAGAAAAGATTATAAGATGTCGAGGAAGAATTCATAATTCTTCACTACCTAAAGAAGCCATACATCCAATATTGATCCCCAAGAATCATTGGCTAACGAAACTGATTGTGCAAAACGCCCACAGTAACGTGTTACATCGTGGGGTAGCTGACACACTTTGTCATATACGACAATCCTACTGGATACCTCAAGGTCGACAAAGTGTGAAAAAACAAATAAAGGATTGTATTACTTGTCGTCACTACGATATGCGAGTATGTCAGTATCCAGGTCCACCTCCATATCCCTCTGAAAGAGTTTGCCATATCACTCCATTTGAGGTGACAGGTGTAGATTACACTGGACCAATAATTTTAACCAAAACAGTTGACAAAGTTCCCATCAAGGTGTACATCTGTTTGTTCACTTGTGCTACAACTAGAGCAGTACATCTAGAAGTAGCCACTGACATGTCTGCTGAAACCTTTATCAAATTATTCAGAAGGTTTGCAGCCAGAAGGGCATGTCCCAGACTGATGATTTCAGATAATGCAACAAACTTTGTTGCTGGTGCTGCTTATATAAGCAACATCTTTGATCAACCAGAAGTACAACAGATGCTGAATCAACGCAGTTGTCGTTGGAGATACATTCCTCCTAAATCTCCATGGCACGGCGTGTTGAGAAATGGCTTTACCAGTTAAGCTTAATTTTAAATTTTTAAATATAGGGAACACTTAGCTGATAAAAGACAGCAAATCGTCTACACAGCCGCCCCTGCAGACGAGGTCTTGAATTGTTGTCATGATCATCTCTCAACGGGCTGGAATGAGTTATAATTTGTAAGATTATAAATTACCCCTAGGGGGTGTTATGTCAGCATATTTCATTCACTGATGGCTGACAAACTTACTTGTGTGGACTCAAAAGTCCGCACCTAACTGCCGACTATAGGTTGATTACAAACTCCTTGCGGCTCAAGAACTGCGCAGTCCCCCGTACTACAAGAAATTCGTAACCTACCTTGCTCTTGTAGCGTGAGCTATGGTGTTCTTCACACCTTCGACAGGTATCGGTGACTTGATAGAAGCTGAAGTGTCCTTGGATGTCCACGTCTTCTATAGTCTAGGAATACGCACACTGGTACACTATGTTCCACAAGATTTGTCTTTATTGTTCACAATCTTATCACTAAAGAAGCTGATCACACTTCTCTTAAGTGTTTATTGTGTTTTATGAGACACTTTGTTCACACTAACGCACAGATCGTTCTTTGTTGGTTATCCTGGCGTCAGTGTCACTCTCAGTAGAGTCAAAAGTAATCTCAAGACGCCACAGTGCCCCACGCCGTTACTGCCCCCAGCACAAAGGAAAAGCTGACATAGTACCTTTGCTTCCTTGCCACTTCCTCCATGAGGCAAAGCAGAATGTTTAAATCTTGCTGTCTTAAGCATAGACAACAATGTCCACTATCTTTACTATGGTAATAAAGTGGGAGCAGGATTTTCCTTAATTGTCCTGCTAAGGTAAGAGATGTACTGTCTCTTATTAAAATACACTCTGCAACACTGGACTGCTAGGAGTGGTGGTCACTTGACCACAGGTCGTATACTGATACTGCATCTGGGATCAATTACTCGCTGTAGCAGTAAACAAGATATTTGCCCCTTCTGAGAGGGCTGGGCCTCTCAGGGTTGAAAGGGGCTGAAGGGGCTGAAGGGGGCTGATACCCCCTCCTGGAGAAAATTTCTCCACACTGGGGGGTGGTGGAGGTTCGCTGCAGGTGAACTATTCATCACTTAACATTAATTTGATTTTCTCACTCGCCACCACTGCTGCTTGTCTTTTCTGAACAGCTTTAGTCGGTGTGGTTTCTGGAGAATCACTAATTTTGTTTTCAACACTGTGTAATTCTAACGGTACTAGTTTATTTATTGTCCGCTTATTCACTACACCTTTGCTTAAAACATCAACTGTCCATTTGCATCAGGATATATGGTCACAATTTTTCCAAGTGGCCATTGGGACCTCGGACCATCATTGTCGATAATCACTATGTCACCAGGTCTTAAGGACTTATGATTTTCAGGAACACCAGCTCCATAGAAGTGTTCTCTCAATGAGCTGAGATAGTCTTTTCGCCAAATTTTCTCCCAACTTTCAATCACTTTATTAAGGTGTTTGAATTTACGTCTGAGTTGCTCAGGTTCGAAATAAGTAGGATCCTCTATGATTTCTTTATCATTCATGGGAGGAACAGGTTCAAGTCTTCTGCCATGGAGTAAATGAGATGGACTTAACACTTCTAAATTGTCCAGATCATCGGTAACATAAGTTAGAGGTCTGTTGTTGATTTTATTTTCTATTTCAGTCACAACTGTATGGAATTCTTCTAAGTCGATTCTCTGACGATGAATAGTCTTCCTTAAACAACGTTTTACAATGCCGATCATTCTTTCATAAAATCCGCCGTGCCATGGAGATTTAGGAGGAATGTATCTCCAACGACAACTGCGTTGATTCAGCATCTGTTGTACTTCTGGTTGATCAAAGATCTTGCTTATATAAGCAGCACAAGCAACAAAGTTCGTTGCATTATCTGAAATCATCAGTCTGGGACATGCCCTTCTGGCTGCAAACCTTCTGAATAATTTGATAAAGGTTTCAGCAGACATGTCAGTGGCTACTTCTAGATGTACTGCTCTAGTTGTAGCACAAGTGAACAAACAGATGTACACCTTGATGGGAACTTTGTCAACTGTTTTGGTTAAAATTATTGGTCCAGTGTAATCTACACCTGTCACCTCAAATGGAGTGATATGACAAACTCTTTCAGAGGGATATGGAGGTGGACCTGGATACTGACATACTCGCATATCGTAGTGACGACAAGTAATACAATCTTTTATTTGTTTTTTCACACTTTGTCGACCTTGAGGTATCCAGTAGGATTTTCGTATATGACAAAGTGTGTCAGCTACCCCACGATGTAACACGTTACTGTGGGCGTTTTGCACAATCAGTTTCGTTAGCCAATGATTCTTGGGGATCAATATTGGATGTATGGCTTCTTTAGGTAGTGAAGAATTATGAATAACTTCCTCGACATCTTATAATCTTTTCTGAGTCGAGCTAAAATCCTAAAGAATTAATCATGACAGGTTTCTTTGGGGATTTATCTTGTGTTTCCAGAAATTTATATTCTGTAGAGAAAACATCTTTCTGTATTAGTTTCACCCAGTATTTAATGGGTTCAAGATACTCATAATCAGGTTTTATTCCTTTAATGAATTTAAAGACAAGAGCTGTAACTCTTAAGAGTTTACCCAAAGATGAGTATTTAGATCCATCAATGACTCTTTCTGTTGTGTCTGCAGTATTTACACAACTTATTTCTGCTGTGTTCAAGCAGACTGTTTCTTCTGGCATAATGTGAGCCTTTTGCTGAGGCCAGTTATTTTCATTAGAGAGCCAGTTCGGTCCGTGGAGCCATAATTTATTATCCACAAATTTCTTGAGTGGGACACCACGTGACAACATGTCAGCTGGATTCTTTTGGGTAGAGACGTGGAGAAAGAGATAATCTCTCTGCATCTCTTTTATTTCTGCTACTCTGTTCTGTACATAGACCAAGTTACTCTTATTATTTCTAAACCACTGGAGAACTGCTTCATTATCACTCCATATCACGGTTTTTTCAATAGTGAGATGATCAAGTACTTTGTTGAAATCACTCCCTACGAAAGTAAAAGACTGGGCAGGCGATGCAAAATGCTCCCAATAAAAAGTAGGGGCGCCATTGGTACACTAAGGGAAAACACCATAAGTGTTCGGGGCCCAAAACTGTTCAACAGCCTCTCATCAAGCATTAGAGGAATTGCCAATAAACCCCTGGCTGCCTTCAAGAGAGAGCTGGACAGATACCTAAAGTCAGTGCCGGATCAGCCGGGCTGTGGCTCGTACGTTGGACTGCGTGCGGCCAGCAGTAACAGCCTAGTTGATCAGGCCCTGATCCATCGGGAGGCCTGGTCATGGACCGGGCCGCGGGGGCGTTGATCCCCGGAATAACCTCCAGGTAACCTCCAGGTAACATAGAGAGCTGTCAGTTCCAATTGTGGTACTGTTCTGACCTTCAAGGGTGCGACCCTGGCCTTTGAAGTAATTAGTGTACTTCCTTAAGCATTACTCATGTAAGCTACAGCGCCATAACCTCTGGTTGACGCATCACAGAACACATGTAATGTGTACTTGTTTCCCTCTTGACCTATTTGTCGGGGAAGTTTAATTAGATGAAGTTGTTTAAACTCCTTGGATATTTCATCCCATGCTTGACTGATTTCTATAGGCAAGTTCTCATCCCATCCAATTTTGAGCTTCCATGCATCTTGCATAAGCATTTTACCCTTTATGGTAATCGGTGAGACGAGTCCTAGAGGATCAAAACATTGTGATACCTCTGACAGTAAACTACGTTTAGTGAGTGTACTGCATGATTTATTGTTTATCCTTTTGAGACTCAAAGTATCGTCTTGTGTGTTCCAATTTAGTCCCAGTATATTGTTGCAATCAGGAATTTCAGCTTCAGGGAAATCTTCTTCGATAAGTTCCCTTAATTGCTTTGAATTTGTATTCCACATCCTTAGAGACATATTTGCTTCTTTCATCTCCTTGTTAGCTTCTCTGTATAAGGATTTCAAATCCTCCTCTTTATTCACAGTACCTTGAAGATTGTCCACATAGAAACTTTTCTTTAAGATTTCTTTGAAGGGACTTTCAGATTTCTTCAAGTGTGTATTTAGAGTAGCTTCTAGCAAGAATGGAGAGGATGTTGCACCAAATAATACTGATTTGAAACGATAAGTTTTCACAAGACTTTGAGGATCATGTGGATTTTCAGGCCACAAGAATCGAGTATAATCTCTATCTATTTCTTGTAGTTCTATTCTTAAGAAAGCTTTTGAAATATCAGCCGTGTAGGCATATGGGTTTGTGCGAAATTTCATAAGCACGTCTCCAAGCTTCTCAGTTAGTGAGGGTCCGGTCATCAGACAGTCATTAAGACTTGCTACATCTTTATTTGCACGTGCGCTGCAATTATATACAACACGTAGTGGAGTGGTTTCAGAATCTTTTCTGACTCCATGGTGCGGGAGATAATGAGCTTCTGTCTTCAACTTGTCTTCGACTATTTCCTCAATGAATTTATTGTCCAACTGTTCTTGTATGATATTATCATAGTCAGTAGCTCTGGATTCTTCCTGAGCTCATGTATTTGTTCCTTCAGCTGTCCGAAAGCCATGCGATAATTGCTAGGCAGATGTGGTGGATTTAATTTCCATGGTAACCTAACCCAATACTGTCCATCTTTATATTTGACAGTGTCCAAATATTGGTTATAAGTCTGAGACTCTTGTGGGCTTGGTTTATTTACATCAATACCTATCGCATCTAAATTCCACAACTTATCAACTGGTTCATTCATTTCTTCCAGTAATGATAATTTTTGCTGTGGTACATGATCAGCGGCTATTCTCGTAACTAGTACATTTTCCACTGAATCAATATCAGTTTCTTTCCCACTTTGAGAGGGAATGGGACCACATATCATGTGACCTCCTGCTGTTTTCAGCAAGTGAACATCATGTTTACTTACTATATTTTGCACAAAACAGTGATAATAATCACTTCCAATGATTAAATCAATTGGACTAATTGTGTCCGTCTGTATGTCAGGACAGGCTAACTTGACCTTAGCTGCTTTCAGTGCTGCAACTGTTTCTTTTAATCCCTGGATCTGCACAGACTTAGGCAAGTCATCTACTACCACAGTTTCTACTGTCTTTTTCCTGTTTCCTAGACCAACAGTGATTCTGGCTAGGTCATATGTCTGTTTACCAGATTGTGGAAAAAACCAGCTATATCTAACTGTCCTTTGGCATAGGGTTGTTTATTCAGTTTCTGCAACACTTTTCTTCTTATGAAGGACCTTTGTGAGCCTTGATCAAATAGTGTTAGCACATTGGTTTTGTGTAATTTATTAGATAACTCAACTCGAGCTATCGGGAGAGCAGTTGCTTTAAACTTATCTCTCACATTTAATGCTGTTGCTTGTTGACTTCCTGATTCTGTGGAAGTCTGCTGCTGTTCAGCAAAAGTATTTGGGCATAATGCTGTATGATGCATACTCTTGCATTTAAAACACTTCTTTAGTGAGCATTTACCTCCCTTGTGTTCACCTAAACACTTGATGCTCCTTTTCAGCTGATGAACACGTTGTTTACGTGCCTCCATTGATGTGTATTGAATACAATACTGTGCCCAATGTGTTCCATCACAAAGTACACATTTTGGAGTACGTTTATGTATGACAGTTTGTTTACTGTCTGTTGTATTCACAACCTGATAAATGCCTATATGGGATTTCCCATTCTGTGGTTTAGTGGGAGTAGGTATACTCTTTTTATACTGAGTTGAAGGTTTATTATCCACGAGATTTGTGAATTTTTCAACTTGTCTCGTTGCTTGCATGCATGAAACTATTGTTTGTAAACCATTGCTAATTTCTTCACAAGTGAAATAGCGTTTATTGAACATAATATTTAATCGTTCAATAGTTTGTGGTGACAACTTATCTTGTACAATACCACTGATAAACCAATCACATTGTCTTAGGTCATATTTAGCACCTAGAGATCTGAGACTATTGTTTAATGTGATTCTAAACGCTTGTAAGTCTGAAAAACAATGTTTGGGTGGTTTTAAGCTTGATATTAAGACTGCATGTCTAACTCTGGCCATGTCAGCATCAAAGTAATTGTCTGCTAAGACATGTAAGGCTATTTAATAATTACCTTTAACCACCGGAAATGACTTAATCAGTTCATAGGGTTCTCCCTTCACAAGACATTTAAGATAATTGAACTTAGCAATCTCATCTATGTCAGTTCGTGAATTTACTATGGATTGAAAACCACTAATGAATTCTTCATAATTATGACCTTGGAAAATAGGTAATGACAATGTAGGTAAGCTTGGTAATGGGACACTTGTTGTTACAGGTGTAACAGGTGTTTGACCACTAGTTACAGTAGGTCTCTGTGACAGAGTTTTGCGGCAGATAGCCTGTACTCCTGTCCACCTTAATTGTTGATTACTAAATGTATCCAAAACATTTTTAATTTCATCCTCAGATGGATCTGATTCAAGAAATTTATTTTCATAATGTGTATAGTCTGAATTAATTATTTCCAGACGTTGTGTAAGTAATTCAAATTTGACCTCAAGATCATCAAAATCTATGTTTGTATCTTGAGTTAATCCTATACAGACTGAAATTAGATTTTCTAATTGTGTAATCTTAGTCTTTAAAGACTGAAACTGAGTTTTCAAACATGCCACTTTAAAGGTATATCGAAAATTCTAGCACCACACTTAGAATGTTTAAAAAACACTTTACTGCTATAAACAGCTGAGTTTTTGTTATGCTTAAGTCAGCAATAATCGAGTCAGACACTACTGACCTACTAAGCTTAACCTCAGGGTCAATGACCATGAAGGGTACAGAGTACATATGGCTGGTGTTTATGGCTTGAGTTTGCTGTGTCAGCCTGACAACGATGATTAATCGTAAATAATGTTATACACTTCATTCACTATACACTATAAATGTCACTGTATAACTGTAAATCACACGTGAATATTACTTACACATATATAAATGTCACTGTTAATATGTATTTGAAAGCTTACACTTTTATATATAGTTCCTTTAATATAATAGTTATATCTATAAGAAACAAACTTTAACACAATCTTGTCTCTTAATTTCTGTTCATAAACATTATAAACACTATGTGTATATACACTCAGACGAACTGAACATCAGTTGGGTTGTTGTTGTCTTAGTCAGCGCTTCTTCGAGCTTGGAGCAGTGGATGCCGGGTGCCATCTCCCGTTTTCTTGTTGGGTGAGTCACTCAGCTCCCGTTTTCTTTGGGTGAACGTTGGGTGAGCGCCCGTTTTCTTTTGGCTGCCCATTCTCTGTGATTGAGTCTGGAGGGACTCATATATACTGATTTATATTGTAAAACACTAGTTTTACAGCTTTTTTCGAAGGACCTTGGCTCGTAGGTTATTTGTACACTGTAGTACAACATATTTGGACCACAGTGTGGCCTTTATCCGGTTCGAGCATGACCAAAATGTTGAAAAATGGCTTTACCAGTTAAGCTCAATTTTAAATTTTTAAATATATGGAACACTTAGCTGATGAAAGACAGCAAATCGTCTACACAGCCGCCCCTGCAGACGAGGTCTTGAATTGTTATCATGATCATCTCTCAACGGGCTGGAATGAGTTATAATTTGTAAGATTATAAATTACCCCTAGGGGGTGTTATGTCAGCATATTTCATTCACTGATGGCTGACAAACTTACTTGTTTGGACTCAAAAGTCCGCACCTAACTGCCGAGTATAGGTTGATTACAAACTCTTTGTGACTCAAGAACTGAGCAGTCCCCCATACTACAAGAAATTTGTAACCTACCTTGCTCTTGTAGCGTGAGCTATGGTGTTCTTCACACCTTCGACAGGTATCGGTGACTTGATAGAAGCTGAAGTGTCCTTGGATGTCCACGTCTTCTGTAGTCTAGGAATACGCACACTAGTACACTATGTTCCACAAGATTTGTCTTTATTGTTCACAATCTTATCACTAAAGAAGCTGATCACACTTCTCTTAAGTGTTTATTGTGTTTTATGAGACACTTTGTTCACACTAACGCACAGTTCGTTCTTTGTTGGTTATCCTGGCGTCAGTGTCACTCTCAGTAGAGTCAAAAGTAATCTCAAGATGCCACAGCACCCCACGCCGTTACTGCCCCCAGCACAAAGGAAAGGCTGACATAGTACCTTTGCTTCCTTGCCACTTCCTCCATGAGGCAAAGCAGAATGTTTAAATCTTGCTGTCTTAAGCAAAGACAACAATGTCCACTATCTTTACTATGGTAATAAAGTGGGAGCAGGATTTTCCTTAATTGTCCTGCTAAGGTAAGAGATGTACTGTCTCTTATTAAAATACACTCTGCAACACTGGACTTCAAGGAGCGGCGGTCACTTGACCACAAGTCGTATACTGGTACTGCATCTGGGATCAATTACTCGCTGTAGCAGTAAACAAGATATTTGCCCCTTCTGAGAGGGCTGGGCCCCTCAGGGCTGAAAGGGGCTGAAGGGGACTGATACCCCCTCCTGGAGAAAATTTCTCCACACGGCGGATTTTATGAAAGAATGATCGGCATTGTATTTAGAACACCTACCTGGGTATATGTATCTGACCCGTAGTTATGACCGGATATCCGATGAGTTGATTGAAGAATAGTGTTCTTTGAAGAATATCGCACTACAGTCTGTTGGATCGCAACACTCGTTGTTACACTGTTCATCAATAATTGTTCACACAATATCACTAAGAAGTCGATCACACTTCTCTGTAAGTGTTTATCGTGTTTTGTGAGACTACTTTGTTCACACTAACGCACAGATCAGTGTTCTTTGTTGGTTATCCTGGCATCGGTGTGACTCTCAGTAGAGTCAAAAGTAATCTGAAGACGCCACAGCCTCCTACACCGTCACTACCCCTAGCACATAAAGGAAAAGCTGACGTAGTACTTTTTGCTTCTTTGCTAAACTTCCACTATAAAGCAAAGCAGAATGTTTAAATCTTGCTGTCTTAAGCATAGACAACAATGTCCACTATCTTTACTATGGTAATAAAGTGGGAGCAGGATTTTCCTTAATTGTCCTGCTAAGGTAAGAGATGGACTGTCTTTTATTAAACTACACTTTGTAACACTGGACTCTTGCAAGGAGTGGCGGTCGCTTGACCACGTCACATACTCTTATTGCATCTGGGAGCATTACTTGCTGTAGCAGTAAACAAGATGCTTGCCCCTTCTGAGAGGGCTGGGCCCCTCAGGGCTGAAAGGGGCTGAAGGGGCTGAAGGGGGCTGATACCCCCCTCCTGGAGAAAATTTCTTCACAACTGTGGTAGTTTACATTAGTGTGGTAGTTTATTAGTGTGGTAGTTTACATTAATGTGGTAGTGTATATTAATGTGGTAGTTTATATTAGTGTGCTAGTTTATATTAGTATGGTAGTGTATATTAGTGTGGTAGTTTATATTGGTGAGGTAGTGTGGTAGTGTATATCAGTGTGGTAGTTTATATTGGTGAGGTAGTTTATATTAGTGTGGTAGTTTATATTAGTGTGGTAGTATATATTAATGTGGTAGTGTATATTAGCGTGGTAGTTTATATTTGTGAGGTAGTTTATATTACTGTGGTAGTTTATATTGGTGTGGTAGTTTATATTAGTGTGGTAGTATATATTACTATGGTAGATTTTATTGGTGTGGTAGTTTATATTAGTGTGGTAGTGTATAATAGTGTCGTAGTTTATATTAGTGTGGTAGTTTATATTGGTGTGGTAGTTTATATTAGTGTGGTAGTTTATATTAGTGTGATAGTTTATATTGGTGTGGTAGTTTATATTAGTGTGGTAGTTTATATTAGTGTGGTAGTGTATTTTAGTGTGGCAGGTTATATTGGTGTGGTAGTTTATATTAGTGTGGTAGTGTATATTAATGTGGTAGTTTATATTAGTGTGGTAGTGTATATTAGTGTGGTAGTTTATATTGGTGAGGTAGTTTATATTAGTGTGGTAGTTTATATTAGTGTGGAAGTGTATATTAGTGTGGGATTTTATATTAGTGTGGCAGTTTATATTATTGTGGTAGTTTATATTAGTGTGGTAGTTTATATTGGTGAGGTAGTGTGGTAGTGTATATCAGTGTGGTAGTTTATATTGGTGAGGTAGTTTATATTAGTGTGGTAGTTTATATTAGTGTGGTAGTATATATTAATGTGGAAGTGTATATTAGCGTGGTAGTTTATATTTGTGAGGTAGTTTATATTACTGTGGTAGTTTATATTGGTGTGGTAGTTTATATTAGTGTGGTAGTATATATTACTATGGTAGATTTTATTGGTGTGGTAGTTTATATTAGTGTGGTAGTGTATATTAGTGTGGTAGTTTATATTAGTGTGGTAGTTTATATTGGTGTGGTAGTTTATATTAGTGTGGTAGTTTATATTAGTGTGGTAGTTTATATTAGTGTGGTAGTTTATATTAGTGTGGTAGTGTATTTTAGTGTGGCAGGTTATATTGGTGTGGTAGTTTATATTAGTGTGGTAGTGTATATTAATGTGGTAGTTTATATTAGTGGGGTAGTGTATATTAGTGTGGTAGTTTATATTGGTGAGGTAGTTTATATTAGTGTGGTAGTTTATATTATTGTAGTAGTTTATATTAGTGTGGTAGTGTATATTAGTGTGGCAGTTTATATTGGTGAGGTAGTTTATATTAGTGTGGTAGTTTATATTAGTGTGGAAGTTTATATTAGTGTGGGATTTTATATTAGTGTGGCAGTTTATATTATTGTGGTAGTTTATATTAGTGTGGTAGTGTATATTAATGTGGTAGTTTATATTAGTGTGGTAGTTTATATTAGTGTGGTAGTTTATATTAGTGTGATAGTTTATATTAGTGTAGCAGTGTATATCAGTGTGGTGGTGTATATTAGTGTGGTAGTTTATATTAGTGTGATAGTTTATATTAGTGTAGCAGTGTATATCAGTGTGGTGGTGTATATTAGTGTGGTAGTTTATATTAGTGAGGTAGTTTATATTAGTGAGGTAGTTTATATTAGTGTGGTAGTTTATATTAGTGTGATAGTTTATATTGGTGTGATAGTTTATATTAGTGTGATAGTTTATATTAGTGTGATAGTTTATATTAGTGTGATAGTTTATATTAGTGTGATAGTTTATATTAGTGTGATAGTTTATATTGGTGTGATAGTTTATATTAGTGAGGTAGTTTATATTAGTGACGTAGTTTATATTAGTGAGGTAGTTTATGTTAGTGTGGTAGTTTATATTAGTGTGGTAGTTTATATTAGTGTGATAGTTTATATTGGTGTGATAGTTTATATGAGTGAGGTAGTTTATATTAGTGAGGTAGTTTATATTAGTGAGGTAGTTTATATTAGTGAGGTAGTTTATATTAGTGAGGTAGTTTATGTTAGTGTGGTAGTTTATATTAGTGTGGTAGTTTATATTAGTGTGATAGTTTATATTGGTGTGATAGTTTATATTAGTGAGGTAGTTTATATTAGTGAGGTAGTTTATATTACTGTGGTAGTTTATATTAGTGTGGTAGTTTATATTAGTGAGGTAGTTTATATTAGTGTGGTAGTTTATATTAGTGTGGTAGTTTATATTAGTGTGGTAGTTTATATTAGTGAGGTAGTTTATATTAGTGAGGTAGTTTATATTAGTGAGGTAGTTTATGTTAGTGTGGTAGTTTATATTAGTGTGATTGTTTATATTAATTTGATAGTATAGAGTGGTAGGTTATATTACTGTGATAGTATTTCTTAATGCTATAGTTTTGTATGATTTTGGTAATTTTATATATATGTATATATATCGTTCCGAATAGGTAAAACTTGTGTAAAATTTGTAAAATTTGTGTATGCAATAATTTCCCAAAAATCATTCTGAACCTAACGAGAAAAAAAAAAATATTTCATTGTGTTTGTTTATAATTAAATTATTGTAAACTTATCTAAAATATATTTAGTTGAATTATGCTAAATTAAGTTGCGCTTGTTTTAATAAGGTTAGGTAAGTTTTCTAAGGTTCTTTTGGAACAAAATTGTTAATTTTTACATTAACATAAATGAAAAAAAAATATCTTTAAACGTGTAACAGAAATTTTTTGAAAAGATGCACGCACGCACATAAACACTCACACTCATGCACACACACACACACACACACACACACACACACACACACCCACACACACACACACACAAACACACACACACATACACACACACACATACACACACACATACACACACACACACACACACACACACTCACGCACACACACACACACACACACACACTCACGCACACACACACACACACACACACACACACACACACACACACACACACACACACACACACACACACACACACACACACACACACACACACACACACACTCACGCACACACACACACACACACACACACACACACACACACACACACACACACACACACACACACACACACACACACACACACACACACACACACACACACACACACACACACACACACACACACACACATATATATATATATATATATATATATATATATATATATATATATATATATATATATATATATATATATATATATATATAAGTAAAAGTTTTGGAGTGAGATTAACAAGTTGAGGAAGCTTAGGGTACAAATGGATTTATCAGTTAAAAATAGGAGAAAAAGTAACTAAATGAAAAGTTAGAGGTATCAGGAAAATAGAGTGAATATTTCGAGGAATTGTTAAATGTTGATGAAGATAGGGAAGCTGTGATTTCGTGTATAGGGCAAGGAGGAATAACATCTTGTAGGAGTGAGGAAGAGCCAGTTGTGAGTGTGGGGGAAGTTCGTGAGGCAGTAGGTAAAATGAAAGGGGGTAAGGCAGCCGGGATTGATGGGATAAAGATAGAAATGTTAAAAGCAGGTGGGGATATAGTTTTGGAGTGGTTGGTGCAATTATTTAATAAATGTATGGAAGAGGGTAAGGTACCTAGGGATTGGCAGAGAGCATGCATAGTTCCTTTGTATAAAGGCAAAGGGGACAAAAGAGAGTGCAAAAATTATAGGGGATAAGTCTGTTCAGTATACCTGGTAAAATGTATGGTAGAGTTATTATTGAAAGAATTAAAAGTAAGACGGAGAGTAGGATCACAGATGAACAAGGAGGCTTTAGGAAAGGTATGGTGTGTGTAGACTAAGTGTTTACAGTGAAACATATAGGTGAACAGTATTTAGATAAGGGTAAAGAGGTTTTTGTGGCATTTATGGATTTGGAAAAGACGTATGACGGGATGGAAAGGGGGGCAATGTGGCAGATTTTGCAGGTGTATAGAATAGGAGGTAGGTTACTGAAAACATGGAAGAGTTTTTACGAGGATAGTTAGGCTCAGGTTAAAGTATGTAGGAAAGAGGGAGATTATTTCCCAGTAAAAGCAGGCCTTAGACAAGGATGTGTGATGTCACCGTGGTTGTTTAATATATTTATAGATGGGGTTGTAAGAGAAGTAAATGCGAGGGTCTTGGCAAGAGGCGTGGAGGTAAAAGATAAAGAATTACACATAAAGTGGGAGTTGTCACAGTTGCTTTTTGCTGATGACACTGTGCTCTTGGGAGATTCTGAGGAGAAGTTGCAGAGGTTGGTGGATGAATTTGGTAGGGTGTGCAAAAGAAGAAAATTAAAAGTGAATACAGGAACGAGTAAGGTTATGAGGATAACAAAAAGATTAGGTGATGAAAGATTGGATATCAGATTGAATGGAGAGAGTATGGAGGAGACGAATGTATTCAGATATTTAGGAATGGACGTGTCAGCAGATGGGTCTATGAAAGATGAGGTGAATCATAGAATTAATGAGAGGAAAAGGGTGAGTGGCGCACTTAGGAGTCTGTGGAGACAAAGAACTTTGTCCTTGGAAGCAAAGAATGGAATGTATGAAAGTATAGCTTTACCAACGTTCTTATATGGGTTTGAAGCAAGGGTGATGAATGTTGCAGCGAGGAGAAGGCTGGAGGCAGTGGAAATGTCATGTCTGAGGGCAATGTCTGGTGTGAACATATTGCAGAGAATTCGTAGTTTGGAAGTTAGGAGGAGGTGCGGGATTGCCAAAACTGTTGTCCAGAGGGCTGAGGAAGGGTTGTTGAAGTGGTTCGGACATGTAAAGAGAATGGAGCGAAACAGAATGACTTCAAGAGTGTATCAGTCTGTAGTGGAAGGAAGGCAGGGTAGGGGTCGACCTAGGAAAGGTTGGAGGGAGGGGGTAAAGGAGGTTTTGTGTGCGAGGGGCTTGGACTTCCAGCAGGCATGCGTGAGCGTGTTTGATAGGAGTGAATGGAGACAAATGGTTTTTAATACTTGACGTGCTGTTGGAGTGTGAGCAAAATAACATTTATGAAGGGATTCAAGGAAACCGGCAGGCCGGACTTGAGTCCTGGAGATGTTAAGTACAGTGCCTGCACTCTGAAGGAGGGGTGTTAATGTTGCAGTTTAAAAACTGTAGTGTAAAGCACCCTTCTGGCAAGACAGTGATGGAGTGAATGATGGTGAAAGTTTTTCTGTTTTCGGGCCACCCTGCCTTGGTGGGAATCAGCCAGTGCGTTAATAATTAATAAAATATATTATGTATATATATATATATATATATATATATATATATATATATATATATATATATATATATATATATATATATATATATATATATATATATATATATATATATATATATATATATATGTATATTATTGTAACCACGAACGAGCGGTATTGATTAATAACAAGACTGCACTAGCCAAGGACTCGAACCCATGTTGTACTGGCCCACCTCATGGTGAGCTGGAACCACATGACGCCTTTCCTCACAGGATCATCCAGTCCTACAAAGGTGACAGCCAGCAGAGCTGTTTTAAAACAGCTTCTTTTATTATAAAAAACTCTGGAATAGTATTCATAAAATAAAGCCGTAATGCTCCCGAGGAGTGAATGGAAACGAATGGTATTTGGGACCTGACGAGCTGTTGGAGTGTGAGCAGGGTAATATTTAGTGAAGGGATTCAGGGAAACCGGTTATTGTTATATAGCCGGACTTGAGTCCTGGAAATGGGAAGTACAATGTCTGCACTCTAAAGGAGGAGTTTTGGGGAATTAGCAGTTTGGAGGGATATGTTGTGTATCTTTATACGTATATACTTCTAAACTGTTGTGTTCTGAGCACCTCTGCGAAAACAGTGATTATGTGTGAGTGAGGTGAAAGTGTTGAATGATGATGAAAGTATTTTCTTTATGGGGATTTTCTTTCTTTTTGGGTCACCCTGCCTCGGTGGGAGACGGCCGACTTATTGAAAAAAAATATATATATAAATATATATATATATATATATATATATATATATATATATATATATATATATATATATATATATATATATATATATATATATATATATATATATATGTGTGTGTGTGTGTGTGTGTGTGTGTGTGTGTGTGTGTGTGTGTATGTATGTATGTATGTATGTATATGTATTTAAGCAGAGGGCCAGCCACGTATCTGCACATTAAATCATGTCTTTACTCATGAGTTTCTCTTATGAGCTGTATCCATTAGACGAAGTCTGCAATAATGGTTGCCCCTTAGACCAGTAAGCGCCAGCAAATGACCAGCAATATCACGTGACAATGGGCATTATCACCTCAACATACGGAGCAGAACTGGTAAAAACTCCAAGAGTTTCAACGAGAACAGTCATCTGGAGGATTTAGCGTGTGGTTGTGCCGAGCATAGAAGACAGGAGATTGGGAGACTGGGTCTGGCCTCATGATCATACTACAGATTACTGCTGCTCTATGTAATGCCAGATTTATTACCACTATGCTGTTGAAAGTCATCATATTTAATCGGAAGTTATTACACTCCCTGAGTTGGCATACTTAAGCAGAAAAGTTATGGTGCTTAGGTAAGCTATCATGCTAACACTCAGGGCGACACATCAACACCTCAAGGTGTTGATGTGTTGCTGCGGCAAACGGATTTGCTGCGGCAAACGGATTACAAATTAATCCGTTGATTTTTTTAAATGTGTGGATGACTGGTTGGAGTACACTAGAGTTACTCCTCACTGAGTGTTAAGAGACTTTTCTCTGACAAATAAAAGCACCGCCTCACGTTGCAACTCATTCTCGCATCACGAGTGAGTGATACGCGAGCAAATTTGAACGTGTTGCTCAGCCGCCGTCTCGCCGCCGATTTTTATTTTGCTGATCTGCCATTAGATAATTTTTGTTTCAGCTGTATGTAACTTAATCTAACCTAACGTAATATAAACCAAAATGTATTTGCAAAGAACGTTCAAAATCTGGCGCTGAAATTCGCATAGGAAAATTAATATATTAAATTGAGGCTAGTTTGCAGGTTGAGCCTAGGTGGTAGCAGTAGAGAGGAGTCCAGAGATCACCAACACTCACATTACGTAGTTCTGCAATACTAGTTGCTCCTAGGTTTTCTTACTCTTGTCATTTGTCTATTCAAAACAGCAGTCAATGTGGTGGTTATATATGAAAGTCGTTTAATCTTTAGACTTTAAAGGTTAGTCAGCTTTTACAGAGTTCTCTATTTACCTTTTAGCAGGACTAGGAGTATCGACAGACACTTCTTGTCTACTTAGTGCACTGGCAAACAAAAACCACATAAAGAAATATTTGAGTTCCATTGTATTAAGAGCGAGAACTGAAATCCTACCGAAAGCCTTGGCATTCCGTCCTCCAACGCTGTCAGTGAGGAATAATCGTCCCTGCGCTGCCCAAGGTCAGCCGCATTGTTATTGTATTTTGTTATCGGTGATTAATTTTACGTAAATACCGGCTAATTTAGCTTTAGGTTAACTTAGCCAAAACTAGAATAACTCAAACAATTTTTGTTGTTTCCCAGATTGTGCAGAAATTAGTGCATCGTAACGGGTGTGGCAGCGAACGTACTATATAGAGGACAGAAAGCAAAACAAAAGTATTACATGACTCCCGAGAGAAGACGTAGTAAGAATACAACCCCTCAGAAAGGGACAAAGTTAGATTCTCTAGTCTCATAACAACATATTCTTAATATTCTTACGTCACATAGGGTGACGTAAGAATATTTTTTTTGCATATGTCTTGCAACATATGCAAAAAGAAACTCCAAGCTCAAGGTTTTGAAGTAATTACACCTCCATAAATAAAAGCGGCTGAAAAAAAAATGGTAAGCTGACAACCTTACTCCTCACACTGAGGACGTGGACTAAGTCAGATGAAGCAATAGTACAACTTAAACATATTGAAAAAGGCTCAATGTCACTGAGAACAATCCAAGACTGAGTGTGCATCTCACACAGATACACCAAGGCATCGTGATTTCAAAAGAACATATTACAAATATGACCACACTGCACTCAACTGACTCAGAAGTGGGTAAGGGAATATGCTCAGACTGCTAAAAGGAAAGACTCACCTTCAGGTTCTCCAAAATGGAAGACACACCTACATGTCTCATCTGCCAGAAGAAAAACCAGTCGAACTTTAGGTTTCAAATGGCTAATGAGAAAACAAATTATGAAAATCAAATGAGAAGCGAAGAAAAAAAAATCTTGAAAAAAAAAATCACAGTATTCCATTCTAGGTTGCTTGAGAACTTCCCTTAAAAAATGGCAAAGTTACTCAAGAAGCCACAGGATCACTTCCAGGGTCTATACCACAACTATTCACGGATGGTGATATACCTACAAAGATTTCGATTATCATAATATACGCTCACCTGAAGAATTATACTTAAAATGTAGTATCACAACTAACAAAATACAGGATACACCCCTTGGTGCATTTCTCTCACATTTTCACTTAATATTATCGATGCTTTACTTCACCCACTCTCCTCGAATCTCTTCTTTTATTATAAAATTATCTGGATTAGTACTCATAAAATAAAGCCGTAATGCTCCCGAGAATAATAAACTGTCTAGCAAAAAATTATAATTGGACTATTCACGTTTTGAATTACCGCGTTCAGGTTGTAATCTCTGAGTTTAATGACAATGCTCTGCATACTTAACCGTAGTACTTAGGGATGGCACGTTGTGATGGAGGTTAGGTATGACACCTCATTACGACTCCTTCTTGATACGACACCCTTTTAAAATGACGCCTTCTTGATACTACCCCTCTTCCTTGACGCCTTCTTGCAAACGACGCCTTTGTATTTTGCTGCGACACTTTTTTTGCCACACATCCTTGATACCATAGAAATTCTCCTGTACAATTTATCCAATATACCCAACACAGTTATTCCCTCGTAATTCCTAAATTTTTATTCTTCCATTTTCTCTTTTATGAAAGAAGTATGAATACTCTTTGCCACTGTTTAGGTGCGTTACCTCTTTCTTTCATGCATATTCTCGTATTAAATATACCAGTCACTTGAAAGCTACATCCCTACCTTCTTTCAGTATCTTAGCCTTAATTCTGTCAATTCAGCTGTTTTATTGATTTTCATTCTACCCACTACTTCAGGGACTTTCTCTATACAAATCTTTGGCTTTTCCAGACCTTATTACTCGCTGCTCAATGCATTAAACCGCCCCCTTTTTTCCTATTTTGAATATATGACAATTCAGTATATTCTCCCTATCTCTTAATACCTCTATATCTCCATATAACATCTAACCTTTCTCGTTCTTTACTGCAAAATAAATTTGACACCCATTTTTTCACCATATAAATTTCTCTAAAGAAATATTTATTTTTTCACCAAAATATGTTGAAATTGACTCACTTGTTCCTCTCCTTTCTCTCCATATACTCAGCCTCATTGTTTAATTTTTATATTGCAAAAAAAGTTAATGAATACTAATTTTTTTCTCTCCTCTACCTTTTTTTTTTCTAATACATCATCTTACAATTATCATTGAATAAACAGAAGGATGGATGAGGCGCGACTTGAGGGGTATGATAACAGATGTACTGTGAAAGCTTCTGAGGCTGTGAGAGAGGACAGATGGGTCACAGATGGTGGCCATTGTTGTAGAGATGACACAGTGATGCTGTCTGTGAGACTTTCCTACTGTCAGCCTCGAAGCACCGTGGTACATCGCTGGACCTGCTACCAATCAGGACCACAATTCGAGCACCGGTCTATTCTTTTATATATATATATATATATATATATATATATATATATATATATATATATATATATATATATATATATATATATATATATATATATATATATATATATATATATAAATAATGGAATAAAAATTACATTGTAGAGCGCACTCACTTTGAAGTTTTAAAATTAACATGTATTTTTGGACTGGTAGGGGCGCAGATGGTACTATTCAAAACGGCAAATATCCCTATTCTTTCTTCTGAGTGCAGGACTCAAGTCTGGCTAAGATAGAGGAACAATGATGGGGTAACTAAGATAGAGCAACACTGTTGCTGTAACTAAAATAAAACATGATTGTTAGAGGATAGTAAGAGCAACATGATTGCCGGAATGTGTGTGTGTGTGTGTGTGTGTGTGTGTTCTCACCTAGTTGTACTCACCTAGTTGAGGTTGCAGGAGTCGAGTCCATGCTCCTGGCCCTGCCTCTTCACTGGTCGCTACTAGGTCATTCTCCCTGAACCTTGAGCTTTATCATACCTCTGCTTAAAGCTATGTATGGATCCTGCCTCCATTACATCGCTTCTCAAACTATTCCACTTCCTGACTACTCTGTGGCTGAAGAAATACTTCTTAAAATCCCTGTGATTCATCTGTGTCTTCAACTTCCAACTGTGTCCCCTTGTTGCTGTGTCCAGTCTCTGGAACATTCTGTCTTTGTCAACCTTGTCAATTCCTCTCAGTATTTTGTATGTCGTTATCATGTCACCCCTATCTCTCCTGTCCTCCAGTGTCGTCAGGTTGATTTCCCTTAACCTCTCCTCGTAGGACATACCTCTTAGCAAACCTTTGCACTTTCTCTAGTTTCTTTACGTGCTTGGCTAGGTGTGGGTTCCAGACTGGTGCCGCATACTCCAATATGGGCCTAACGTACACGGTGTAAAGGGTCCTGAACGATTCCTTATTAAGATGTCGGAATGCTGTTCTGAGGTTTGCTAGGCGTCTATATGCTGCAGCAGTTATTTGGTTGATGTGCGCTTCAGGAGATGTGCCTGGTGTTATACTCACCCCAAGATCTTTTTCCTTGAGTGAGGTTTGTAGTCTCTGCCCCCCTAGACTGTATTCCGTCTGCGGTCTTCTTTGCCCTTCCCCAATTTTCATGTCTATGCACTTGGTGGGGTTGAACTCCAGGAGCCAATTGCTGAACCAGGCCTGCAGCCTGTCCAGATCCCTTAGTAGTTCTGCCTGGTCTTCGATCGAATGAATTCTTCTCATCAACTTCACGTCATCTGCAAACAGGGACACTTCGGAGTCTATTCCTTTCGTCATGTGTGTGTGTTAGTGTGTGTGTGTGTGTGTGTGTGTGTGTGTGTGTGTGTGTGTGTGTGTGTGTGTGTGTGTGTGTGTGTGTGTGTGTGTGAGTACTCACCTAGTTGAGGTTGCGGGGGTCGAGTCCGAGCTCCTGGCCCCGCCTCTTCACTGATCGCTACTAGGTCACTCTCTCTGAACCGTGAGCTTTATCATACCTCTGCTTAAAGCTATGTATGGATCCTGCCTCCACTACATCGCTTCCCAAACTATTCCACTTACTGACTTCTCTGTGGCTGAAGAAATACTTCCTAACATCCCTGTGATTCATCTGTGTCTTCAACTTCCAACTGTGTCCCCTTGTTACTGTGTCCAATCTCTGGAACATCCTGTCTTTGTCCACCTTGTCAATTCCTCTCAGTATTTTGTATGTCGTTATCATGTCCCCCCTATCTCTCCTGTCCTCCAGTGTCGTCAGGTTGATTTCCCTTAACCTCTCCTCGTAGGACATACCTCTTAGCTCTGGGACTAGTCTTGTTGCAAACCTTTGCACTTTCTCTAGTTTCTTTACGTGCTTGGCTAGGTGTGGGTTCCAAACTGGTGCCGCATACTCCAATATGGGCCTAACGTACACGGTGTACAGGGTCCTGAACGATTCCTTATTAAGATGTCGGAATGCTGTTCTGAGGTTTGCTAGGCGCCCATATGCTGCAGCAGTTATTTGATTGATGTGCGCTTCAGGAGATGTGCCTGGTGTTATACTCACCCCAAGATCTTTTTCCTTGAGTGAGGTTTGTAGTCTCTGCCCCCCTAGACTGTACTCCGTCTGCGGTCTTCTTTGCCCTTCCCCAATCTTCATGACTTTGCACTTGGTGGGATTGAACTCCAGGGGCCAATTGCTGGACCAGGTCTGCAGCCTGTCCAGATCCCTTTGTAGTTCTGCCTGGTCTTCGATCGAGTGAATTCTTCTCATCAACTTCACGTCATCTGCAAACAGGGACACCTCAGAGTCTATTCCTTCCGTCATGTTGTTCACAAATACCAGAAACAGCACTGGTCCTAGGATTGACCCCTGTGGGACCCCGCTGGTCACAGGTGCCCACTCTGACACCTCGCCACGTACCATGACTCGCTGCTGTCTTCCTGACAAGTATTCCCTGATCCATTGTAGTGCCTTCCCTGTTATCCCTGCTTGGTCCTCCAGTTTTTGCACCAATCTCTTGTGTGGAACTGTGTCAAACGCCTTCTTGCAGTCCAAGAATATGCAATCCACCCACCCCTCTCTCTCTTGTCTTACTGCTGTCACCATGTCATAGAACTCCAGTAGGTTTGTGACACAGGATTTCCCGTCCCTGAAACCATGTTGGCTGCTGTTGATGAGATCATTCCTTTCTAGGTGTTCCACCACTCTTTTCCTGATAATCTTCTCCATGATTTTGCATACTATACATGTCAGTGACACTGGTCTGTAGATTAATGCTTCATGTCTGTCTCCTTTTTTAAAGATTGGGACTACAGTTGCTGTCTTCCATGCCTCAGGCAATCTTCCTGTTTCGATAGATGTATTGAATATTGTTGTTAGGGGTACACATAGCGCCTCTGCTCCCTCTCTCAATACCCATGGGGAGATGTTATCTGGCCCCATTGCCTTTGAGGTATCTAGCTCACTCAGAAGCCTCTTCACTTCTTCCTCGGTTGTGTGCACTGTGTCCAGCACATGGTGGTGTGCCCCACCTCTCCGTCTTTCTGGAGCCCCTTCTGTCTCCTCTGTGAACACTTCTTTGAATCTCTTGTTGAGTTCCTCACATACTTCACGGTCATTTCTTGTTGTCTCTCCTCCTTCCTTCCTTAGCCTGATTACCTGGTCCTTGACTGTTGTTTTTCTCCTGATGTGGCTGTACAACAGTTTCGGGTCAGATTTGGCTTTCGCTGCTATGTCATTTTCATATTGTCTTTGGGCCTCCCTTCTTATCTGTGCATATTCGTTTCTGGCTCTACGACTGCTCTCCTTATTCTCCTGGGTCCTTTGCCTTCTATATTTCTTCCATTCCCTAGCACACTTGGTTTTTGCCTCCCTGAGTGTGTGTGTGTGTGTGTGTGTGTGTGTGTGTGTGTGTGTGTGTGTGTGTGTGTGTGTGTGTGTGTGTGTGTGTGTGTGTGTGTGTGTGTGTGTGTGTATGTGTGTGTGTGTGTGTGTGTGTGTGTGTGTGCGTGTGTGTGTGTGTGTGTGTGTGTGTGTGTGTGTGTGTGTGTGTGTGTGTGTGTGTGTGTGTGTGTGTGTGTGTGTGTGTGTGTGTGTGTGTGTGTGTTTGCACGCTTGCGCTTGGGTGAAGAGACGCTGCGTATCTTACTCGGGTGTGTGATGTTAGAGAAGGATTTGTGAGGTCCCATGGACCGATTTCTGACGGATCTCATAAACCTCGTTAAACATCTCAACCTGAAAATCCAAGACTATCCCTGCGCCCCTACCACTCCTGGCCATGACGTCCACTGCTCTATAAATCCTGCACCTTTAAAAAAAGTCGTTGAGGGGATCAGTTGCCTCTTTCATCGACAAAGTTCGCAAGTGAAGCCCCAGCCTTTATGTTGAGCGTCTGGAGTTACCCAGGATAAGCTACCCTGGGTCTATAACTCTTTTTTCAGGTGATTCTATTGTGGACGGTAAGGGCTTTGCGGCCACGCAAGACCCAAGCACCTGTTGCTTCCTCCCTACTCAGCTGTTGATATTTTACTTACTGTTATTCGATATGGTGCTTAAAGCAAGGCCGTTGGGTCTTAGAAGGTTCGACCCGAGTATAAAACCTAAAGGAACAATATACCACGAGGAAAATATCTCCTGACATGGGTATTTGCCAGCTTATTACTCGCTCAACGATTGCAATAAGTGGTTTACAGGTGCTGGGCTCACTTCCACTCTCCTTAACTTCTGCTTAAAAATACAAATGTCATAGGATATTGAGAGACGTTTACTTTTTTGTACAATTGAATACACAGACTAAGAACTGTTATTCTTTCTCAACTCTTTTCAAAGCTTATTTATGAATATGGTACACTACCACATCTCCCGTGGATGCGACCCACTACAGATGGCTAACACCCAGGTACTTACTAGCTGCTATGTGAATTGAAGAAATAAGTCTAGAAGAAAATATGCGAATCGCCTTCACCTGCCTGAACTATTTTAGAGTTTTGCATATACTTAATGGAAGTGTCTTGGTATATGGGAACCTTAAAGTGGCTGCCTCATGTTCGACCCGTGGAGTAAGTTTTTTTTTATGAAAATGGAATTAATTCCAAATAGGAATAATAGACGGAATAATAAATATGGTTTAATGGAAGGTGTTGGAGAACTATGAAGAGAAGAAAAAAGGCTTCAGATTAATTCAGAAAGCTAGCCAATCATGAAACTTATCAGAGATTCAAGTAAGCTAGAGTTGAATATACAAATGTTACTTGAGAGTAGGAAAGAAATTTTGTAAAGGAAATATTAGTCACGAGCAATTTAGAACCAAACCTTGTATTTATGTTTGTGATAACTAAAGTAAATGTTAGAGAGAAGATACAAAAAATAAATGATGAGGGCCAAGTCCCTGACGTAGAGGAGGAAATGTTTGAAGTATTGAATAGTTTCCGAATGTGTTCACAAGAGAAGAAATTTTTCATGTAGGATATTTTAATAACAGACAGACAGCTGAACCCACGGATTCTGAAATAACTAAAGAGGAAATGAAGACATTGTCACTGAATGCTAATAAATAAAATATAGGTCCAGACGGGATAGCATCTTAAGTCTTTCAAGAATGTGCAGATGAGTTATGGAATCCTCTTTGGAATTTGACTACAGAAAAACAAATTATAACAGACTTGGAAGATGGTATATATTGAACTTACATTAAAAAAAAAATAGATGACATGGAAGTGCCTTTAAACTTAGGTCCTCTTTCATGGACAAGTTGTTGAAAAATTATTGGAAAAATGCCATTAGAATAAAGTGGATTTATCACTTGTTGAACTGTATTTGTCTAGACTTAAAGATAGTTTTTGATAGTCTCCATGAAAGATAAATTTCGAAACTGAAAAATATATGAGGAATTAAAGGCACATTATCACAGTGGATGAGAAACTTTACGCGAGAGGAAAATACAAGCACTTATAAGAGGAAAAAGTTTGCGTGGTGATGTCATAAGTCGGGTTCACAAGGTTTTGTATTTGCCCAATAATATTTCTGGTTTATAATATGATAATCTTCATAACGTTGTTTAATAATTGCTTGAATTTCCCAGAAACCGTTACAGCCATCACCCAATTGGAATGGGGGGGAGAGGGGGGGGAGAGGGGGGGAGAGGGGGGAGAGGGGGAGAGGGGGGAGAGAGTGGGGAGAGACGATGCCGAAGGAGAGGTATCAATTCTGTATAAACACTTAATTTCTAGGACAAAACCTAGTCATTATGCCTTCAAGGGCATAGTGGTATTGTACATTACTACTACACTTATTTAACACAAAGTTAGAGTTAGACAAGAGTTTAGCTTAGTTCTACAAGCGCCCTACACGATACATGCCCTGGGCACTACCGTGTGTCCCCCTTTTTGGCCCACCAAGCGGGCGCCTAGGGCTGAGCGGGCAGTCCCACTAGCACCTGTGAGCTGACGAGGCGATTCCCCTAGCCTAGTGGATACCGCGGATTTCCCGTTAACGCCCTCGACACGGATACATACTGCGACAGTTCACCACAGATGAGACCTTGGCCCGTGACTCACCTCACAGGTATTCCCAGGTGCACCCACAGCTACCATCTTGCATGTAAGTGCCCCAGGTGTATTGAGTGTGCATTTGTTCATTGGGATTGCATCAAGGTGGGCTACCCATTGCACGAAACCTGGAAACGCCAAGGTCTGCCACACTGCCTCGTGTGTAGTAATGGAGGTGAGTACCTAATATTACAGGAGCTAGGGCGGGGTGGCAGCTGTGGGTGCACCTGAGAATACCTGTGTGGGGAGTCACGGGTCATTTCATGACTGAAACAAGGACCACTAACCCTACCCAGTCGTGAAATCCCCACACACAGCCTCTATTCTGCACAAACACTACGTACATTCTGACTACATTTTCTGCCTTTCACACCTTTGGCAATTGTCCTATGTCGACTGATGAAGACTGTTGCTGGTGTCTTACACAGTACCTCTGCTCCCTCTCTCAGGCTTCCAAAGTAATATCATCTGGTCTCACCGCCTTCCAGATATCTAACTCACATGACAGCTTCTTCACCTCTTCTTCTGTTGTATGTAGTGAGGTCAGCACTCGCTGGTGCACCCTACGTCTTCGATTCTCTGGTAAGCTTCTTGTTTCCCCTGAGAATGTCTCCCAAAATTTCTTGATGAGCTCCTCACAGTTTTCTTGGTCATTTCTTGTGAACTCTCTTCCCTTCTTCAGCCTTTACTGTTGTTTTTCTGATTTAGCTATATAGCCACTTTCGGTAGGATTTGGCTTTCAGTGCTACGTCATTCTCAAATTGTCATTGAGCCTCTCTTCTTACCCATACATATTAGTTTCCTGCTTTTCTGCTCAGTTCCTTGTTTTCCACGCTTTAGTATATTTGGTTTTAGCCTCTCTGCTCCTATGTGTGAATTATGAAGTCACTTCGTTTTTTCCATTGCTTCTTTTACTTCTGGAGGTGAATTTTTCCACTATCTCATGCATTTTCCTTCCATATACTTTGTCATCTCATTCACTGTCTTCCCCTCCAACTCCCTTTCTCACTGCACCTGATTCAAGAATTATCTCATGCCTGTATGGTCTTCTCTTTCGAAGTTTGGCTTCTCACATCTTTCCCATGCTACTTCTCTCTCAAAGTTTACTTCTTCAAAGTAACTGAAACTGTGATAGTGACCATATGGTCACTAACACTAATGTGTTAGTGACCTTCATGAACTTCATGCACTAACATGTTAGTGCATGAAGTTCTCCCTAATTACCTCAAGCACCTTAGCACTCCACATGCTTGTCTTTCACGTGGCTTCTTCCAGTCTATCTCTTTGTGGTTAAGTCTCCCATGCTCAGCAGATTCACTGTTCATGTGTCTCTCTTAGCCAGCTCGTCTACTGTATCCACCATTGCTCTGTTGTTGTTGTCAAATTCTTGGCTTGGTCTCTCGATGTTTAACGGAGGATTGCACATCAATGCTATCACCACCTTGGGAACCTATTGTGTACTCACATGCTTCCCCTCTGTTTATTCCTTTTATCTCCTTAACACTCCACTAGTTTTTGATTAGCAGTACAACCCTCCCCCCACCTCTGTTCCCTCTGTCTTTCTTTATAATCTGATACCATGCTGGGAAGATTGTGCTTGTTATCATCTCTGTATGTTTTGTGTATGCGATTGCTATCATGCCTGGGGACGTTTCCACTATTTGCTTTTTCCTTTCACCAGCTTTATTTGCTATTGCATCTGCATATACGTACTGTACTTTCATCTTCCTTTCTGTTACTGTGCTCCAGTTCTCGAATTCCTGAATTCCTAGTCCTTGCACATGAGTTGAGGAAAGTGGGTGGCGTGGGCTAGGGTGAGAGTGGGGGTTTCCTGTACAGGAAGGGCACAGGATCTTGGATGTAGCTGGGGTGAATGAGGATGGCAATGTGGGGTAGTTATGTGGAAGGTTCTTGCAGTGGAGAAATAGGGATGATGGATGTACGGAGGGGGTAGGGTATGGCTTATTCCAGGATATCGTATTCTGGTGGGAGAGGGGAGACTATTGCTAGAAGGATGGAGGTGTCTGTGTGTTGGTGAGCATAGCATTCCTCTGGATTCTAAGCTTCCACACACGACGATGCATATCCTGTCCTGCTTTTCTGCCCTCGGTGCCTTTGAACTCACTCATTTGTTCTCGCTCCTTTGTTGTTCTCTTTTGGTCGACGTACACCCACTGATGTCTGCCTTAACTGTCTTGTGCCAGTTCTGTTGTGACAGTGAATTTGACTGGGCATATTTTCCTCCAACAAGCATATTCTAACTCTGAAAATTTATTGTCTGGTGTGTGTGTGTCTTTTATTCTTTTCATATGTAGGGTCGATCAGATTAGATGAACTGCACTTAAAACAGTTATATTTTAATGAATTAACATAATAAATGACTTCATAATTTATACCTCCACACTTAGAAATTTCTTCTAGAATTGTCAAAGTTAATTATTATTATTACTATTATTATAATTATAATTATTATTATTATTATTATTATTATTATTATTATTATTATTATTATTATTTTTATTATTATTATTATTATTATTATTATTATTATTATTATTATTATTATTATTATTATTATTACTATTACTATTATTTATTGCATTCATAACTAAGCGCTAAACCCACAAGGGTCAGCATGTCAAAGTTAAGGAGATATAATTTAGCTTAATTCAACCAAGCATATCTTAGATCAGTTTAAATTTAGTCAGTATTACTTAACATTAATGAAACATAAATATTTCACGATATTCTGACTGATTTTCGAAAAGTTAATGCAAGAATGAATTTACCCTCGACTAGTTTAGCAAAACGATCGTTGCTTTATAAACAAAGACAGCAATATAAAACAAGATATAAACCCTTTGATGTCCTTTACGTACTGAATATAAAAGCCGTGTGCGTGGCCCGTGAGATACCTACCAACACCAATTAAGTTTTCCACGCTTGCTCAGAATTAGGTTAAATCAGGATAATTCAGCTGGTGCTGCTACGCAGCTTCGCTGACTTTTGAAGATATGTAATTAAGGAATACACAAAAAGGCTGAAGCAATATTCCTTGTAATTTTCCCTTCATGATTGTCCATTATCATATTATCCATCACGTGTTGTTTATCGTGATTAAAACAAATAAGCATATTATTAGGTAAACTAACTGGCTACAAACTGTATAAATGCTTTTAACAACTCAAAGCCCCTTACGGGAGACGAACTGACGTTGTATATATATATACATATATATATATATATATATATATATATATATATATATATATATATATATATATATATATATATATATATATATATATATATATATATATATATATATATATATGCAAAACAACCACTGTGAAAGAATAGAGAAATTCCAAGCGCTTTCGTGACTACTCTGAACACATCGACTCAAGGTTGAGGGACTGATTGCCTCATTCTCCTCCTGTTCTTCAGGTTTCTCCTACGTATGGACTGATGAAGCCACTGTGTGGCGAAACGTTTCCTCAATAAAGATACCCAAGAGTTGCACATGTGTCTAATTCATCTACAACTCTGTTAGAAAACCAGTACTTACCTGTGTCCTTTCTAGATCTAGGTTTGTCCAGCTTGAGTCCATTATTCCTGGTTCTTGCCTGGTTCGACACCCTCAGTGCTTTATTGGTGTCTCCCTTGTTTGTGCCTGTCATCCACTTATACACTTCAATGATATCTCCCCTCATTCTGCGCCTCTCCAGAGAGTGGAGATTTGGGGCTTTGAGTCTGTCTTCATGCGGGAGGTTCCTTGCACAGTGGGTCGTTTTGGTCATTCTTCTCTGCATGTTCTCTAATGAGTCTGTGTCCATCCTGTAGTAAGGAGACCAAAGCTGAGCAGCGTAGTCTGGGTGGGGCCTCACTAGTGATGTATAGAGCTGTAAAATAACTTTTGGACTTCTGTTACTTTTACAGCTCTATACATCACTAGTGGGGCCTCATTTGGATTGTGCTGCTCAGTTTTGGTCCCCTTACTGCAGGATGGACGTGGGCTCGTTGGAGAGCATACAGAGAGGGGTGACTGGGGTGATTTGCTGTGTGGGGAGCCTCCCGTGTGAGGATGGACTTGGGGCCTTGAATCTCCACTCTCTGTGGAGGCGTGGGGTGAGGGGGAGATATCATTGGGGTGTATAAGTGGATGACGGGCATGAACGGGGGAGACATTAGTAAGGTGCTGATGGTGTCGAGCCAGGTGGGAGCCAGGAGTGGTGGATTTGGGTTGGATAGATTTGGGTTTGGAGGGGACGTGGGTAAGTACTGGTTTTCTAACAGAGTTGTAGATGCGTGGAACAGTCTTCCCAGTGGGGTGATAGAGGCTAGGACCTTGGGTAGCTTTAAGAAGAGACTGGACAAATATATGAGTGGGAGGGGCTGGGTTTGATTGGTGTCATGGGGTACGGGAGTTATTTCTTGAGTAGCTTTAGGTAGATGTCGTTTTGATAAGGACCTGCCTCGTATGGGCCAGTAGGCCTTCTGCAGTGTTCCTACATTCTTATGTTCTTATGTACTCACATTATCAAGGAACAATGAAAGTAATGCATCAAAGGAAGGCATATAAAGGGTCTAGACCACACCTCACTATCACATCCCACAACAAAGCAACACCTGATGCGCTACTCATAAGAAAGGGAACACTGCAGAAAGCCCTCTGGCCCAACTAGACAGGTCCTTCATACAACCCGCCAACAAACTATTCTACCCAAGAATTAAGATTTTTAAAATTTATTATTTGTCCAATGTATTATTAAATTCTTCCCAAATTCTATTAATTATAAATGAATCTAATTTATATAAACCAAAGGAAATATTCATATTATTGTCAAAACTGCTTTTTATGAAACAATGAATAAATAGAGCATTGGAATCTTGTCTAGTTCTAATGCTATATTTATGTTGTTTTAATCTTAGTTCGAGAGTTTTACCAGTTTGACCGTAATAAACTTTATTGCAAAATTTTCAAGGAATCTTATAGACACATCCATCAGCATTGTGGAGAAATTTTCTCCAGGAGGGGAGTATCAGCCCCCTTCAGCCCCCTTCAGCCCCTTTCAGCCCTGAGGGGCCACTAGAAGGGGCGAGCGTCTTGTTTACTGCTAGAGTGAGTAATTGATCACAGATGTCGTATGCGTAATCAAGTGACCTCCGCTCCTTGCAGGGGTGTTGCAACGTGTATTTTTATAAGAGACAGTACATCTCTTACTTAGCAGGACAATTAAGGAAAATCCTGCTCCCACTTTATTACCATAGTAAAGATAAGTGTACATTGTTGTCTATGATTAAGACAGCAAGAAACAAACATTCTGCTTTGCTTCATCGAGGAGTTGACAAGGATGCAAGGTACTAGGTCAGTGTTTTTTTTTGTGCTAGGGCAGTGATGGCTTGGGGTGGTGTACTGACGCCAGACTAACTTTGACTCTACTACGAGACACTGACGCCAGGATAACCAGCAAAGGACACTGATCTGTGCGTTAGTGTGAATAAAGTGTCTCACACAACACAATAAACACTTAGAGAAGTGTGATCAGCTTCTCTTGTGATACATTGTGAACAATAAAGACAAACCTTGTTGAACATAGTGTACCAGTGTGCGTTTCCTAGACAATGGAAGACGTGGACATCCAAGGACACTTCAGCTTCTATCAAGTCACTGATATCTGTCGAAGGTGTTGCGAACACCATAGCTCACGTTACAAAGAGCAAGGTATGTTACGAATTTCTTGTAGATCGGGGGATTGCGCAATTCTTGAGTCACAAGGAGTTTGTAATCAACCTATAATCGGCAGTAAGGTGTGGAGTTTTGAGTCCAAACAAGTAAGTATTCGTCAGCCATCATCGAATGAAATATGCTGACATAACACCCCCTAGGGGTAATATACTTACAAATTGTATCTCTTGACAGCCCACTGTTGTGATGGTTTCGACAGCATCTAGACCTCGTCTGCAGGGACGGCTGTGTAGACGATTTGCTGTCATTTATCAGCTAAGTGTTCATTATATAATTATATCTTAGCTGGTAAGGCCAAATTCTCAACAGAGCTTTGGTCCTTCGAACCGGATAAAGACCACACTGTGGTCCAAATATGTTGTACTACAGTGCACAAATAACCTATGAGCCAAGGTCCTTCGAAAAAAGCTGTAAAACTAGTGTTTTACAATATAAATGAGTATAAATGAGTCCCTCCAGACTCAATCACAGAGAATGGGCAGCCAAAAGAAAACGGGCGCTCACCCAGCGTTCACCCAAAGGAAAACGGGCGCTCACCCAGCGGACACCCAAAGAAAACGGGAGCTGGGTGACTCACCCACACCCTGCATCAACTGCTCCAATCTCGAGAAATTGCTGACTAAAGACAACAACACAACCCAAGTGATGATGTTTGTGTGAGTGTATATATACATAGTGTTTATAATGTTTATAGACAGAAATTAAGAGACAAGATTGTGTTAAAGTTTGTTTCTTATAGATCTACCTGTTATATTAAAGGAACTTATATATAAAGTGTAAGCTTTCAAATATATATTAACAGTGAAATTTATATATGTGTAAGTAATATTCACGTGTGATTACAGTTATACAGTGACATTTATAGTGTGAATGAAGTGTATAACATCGTTATTTACGATTAATCATCGTGGGCAGGCTGACACAGCAAACAAGTCGTAAACATCAGCCACATGTACTCTGTACCCTCATGGTCATTAACCCTGAGGTTAAGCTTAGTGGGTCAGTAGTGTCTGACTCGATTATTGCTGACTTAAGCATAACAAAAACTCAGCTGTCTATAGCAGTACAGTGTTTTATAAACACTCTAAGTGTGGTGCTGGAATTTTCAGTATACCATTAAAATGGCTTGTTTGAAAACTCAGTTTCAGTCTTTACAGACTAAGATTACACAATTAGAAAATCTAATTTCAGTCTGTCTAGGATTAACTCAAGATACAAACATAGATTTTGATGATCTTGAGGTCAAGTTTGAATTATTTACACAACGTCTGGAAATAATTAATTCAGACTATACACATTATGAAAATAAATTTCTTGAATCAGATCCATCTGAAGATGAAATTAAAAATGTTTTGGATACTTTTAGTGATCAACAATTAAGGTGGACAGGAGTACAGGCTATCTGCCGTAAAACTCTGTCACAGAGACCTACTGTAACTAATGGTCAAACACCTGTTACACCTGTAACAACAAGTGTCCCATTACCAAGCCTACCTACATTGTCATTACCTATTTTCCAAGGTCATAATTATGAAGAATTCATTAGTGGTTTTCAATCCATAGTAAATTCACGAACTGACATAGATGAGATTGCTAAGTTCAATTACCTTAAATGTCTCGTGAAGGGAGAACCCTATGAACTGATTAAGTCATTTCCGGTGGTTAAAGGTAATTATCAAATAGCCTTACGTGTCTTAGCAGACAATTACTTCGATGCTGACAAGGCTAGAGTTAGACATGCAGTCTTAATATCAAGCTTGAAGCCACCCAAACATTGTTATTCAGACTTAAAGGCATTTAGAATCACATTAGACAATAGTCTCAGATCTCTAGGTGCTAAATATGACCTAGGACAATGTGATTGGTTTATCAGTGGTATTGTACAAGATAAGTTGTCACCACAAACTATTGAACGATTAAATATTATGTTCAATAAACGCTATTTCACTTGTGAGGAAATTAGCAATGGTTTACAAACAATAGTTTCATGCATGCAAGCAACGAGACAAGATGAAAAATCCACAAATCCCGTGGATAATAAACCTTCAACTCAGTATAAAAAGAGTATACCTACTCCCACTAAACCAAATAATGGGAAATCCCATATAGGCATTTATCAAGCTGTGAATACAACAGACAGTAAACAAACTGTCACACATAAACGTACTCCAAAATGTGTACTTTGTGATGGAACACATTGGGCACAATATTGTATTCAATACACATCAATGGAGGCACGTAAACAACGTGTTCATCAGCTGAAAAGATGCATCAAGTGTTTAGGTGAACACAAGGGAGGAAAATGCTCACTGAAGAAGTGTTTTAAATGCAAGGGTATGCATCATACAGCATTATGCCCAAATACTTTTGCTGAACAGCAGCAGACTTCCACAGAATCAGGAAGTCAACAAGCAACAGCATTAAATGTGAGAGATAAGTTTAAAGCAACAGCTCTCCCGATAGCTCGAGTTGAGTTATCTAATAAATTACACAAAACCAATGTGCTAACACTATTTGATCAAGGCTCACAAAGGTCCTTCATAAGAAGATCAGTGTTGCAGAAACTGAATAAACAACCCTATGCCAAAATACAGTTAGATATAGCTGGTTTTTTCCACAATTCTGGTAAACAGACATATGACCTAGCCAAAATCACTGTTGGTCTAGGAAACAGGAAAAAGACAGTAGAAGCTGTGGTAGTAGATGATTTGCCTAAGTCTGTGCAGATCCAGGGATTAAAGGAAACAGTTGCAGCACTGAAAGCAGCTAAGGTCAAGTTAGCCTGTCCTGACATACAGACGGACACAATTAGTCCAATTGATTTAATCATTGGAAGTGATTATTATCACTGTTTTGTGCAAAATATAGTAAGTAAACATGATGTTCACTTGCTGAAAACAGCAGGAGGCCACATGATATGTGGTCCCATTCCCTCTCAAAGTGGGAAAGAAGCTGATATTGATTCAGTGGAAAATGTACTAGTTACGAGAATAACCGCTGATCATGTACCACAGCAAAAATTATCATTACTGGAAGAAATGAATGAACCAGTTGATAAGTTGTGGGATTTAGATGCGATAGGTATTGATGTAAATAAACCAAGCCCACAAGAGTCTCAGACTTATAACCAATATTTGGACACTGTCAAATATAAAGATGGACAGTATTGGGTTAGGTTACCATGGAAATTAAATCCACCACATCTGCCTAGCAATTATCGCATGGCTTTCGGACAAATGAAAGCACAAATACATGAGCTCAGGAAGAATCCAGAGTTACTGACTGTCTATGATAATATCATACAAGAACAGTTGGACAATAAATTCATTGAGGAAATAGTCGAAGATAAGTTGAAGACAAACGCTCATTATCTCCCGCACCATGGAGTCAGAAAAGATTCTGAAACCACTCCACTACGTGTTGTATATAATTGCAGCGCACGTGCAAATAAAGATGTAGCAAGTCTTAATGACTGTCTGATGACCGGACCCTCACTAACTGAGAAGCTTGGAGACGTGCTTATGAAATTTCGCACAAACCCATATGCCTACACGGCTGATATTTCCAAGGCTTTCTTAAGAGTAGGACTACAAGAAATAGATAGAGATTATACTCGATTCTTGTGGCCTGAAAATCCACATGATCCTCAAAGTCCTGTGAAAACTTATCGTTTCAAATCCGTATTATTTGGTGCAACATCCTCTCCATTCTTACTAGAAGCTACTCTAAATACACATTTGAAGAAATCTGAAAGTCCCTTCAAAGAAGTCTTAAAGAAAAGTTTCTATGTGGGCAATCTTCAAGGTACTGTGAATAAAGAGGAGGATTTGAAATCCTTATACAGAGAAGCTAACAAGGAGATGAAAGAAGCAAATATGCCTCTAAGGATGTGGAATACAAATTCAAAGCAATTAAGGGAACTTATCAAAGATTTCCCTGAAACTGAAATTCCTGATTGCAACAATATGCTGGGACTTAATTGGAACACACAGGAAGATACTTTGAGTCTCAAAAGGATAAACAATAAATCATGCAGTACACTCACTAAACGTAGTTTACTGTCAGAGGTATCACAATGTTTTGATCCTCTAGGACTCGTCTCACCAATTACCATAAAGGGTAAAATACTTATGCAAGATGCATGGAAACTCAAAATTGGATGGGATGAGAACTTGCCTCTAGAAATGAGTCAAGCATGGGATGAAATATCCAGGGAGTTTAAACAACTTCATCAAATTAAATTTCCCAGACAAATAGGTCAAGAGGGAAACAAGTACACATTACATGTGTTCTGTGATGCGTCAACCAGAGGTTATGGCGCTGTAGCTTACATGAGTAATGCTGAAGGAAGTACACTAATTACTTCAAAGGCCAGGGTAGCACCCTTGAAGGTCAGAACAGTACCACAATTGGAACTGACAGCACTCTATGTAGGTACAAAATTAGCTGTCTATCTCAACAAAGTACTTGATCATCTCACTATTGAAAAAACCGTGATCTGGAGTGATAATGAGGCAGTTCTCCAGTGGTTAAGAAATAATAAGAGTAAGTTGGTCTATGTACAGAACAGAGTAGCAGAAATAAAAGAGATGCAGAGAGATTATCTCTTTCTTCACGTCTCTACCCAAGAGAATCCAGCTGACATGTTGTCACGTGGTGTCCCACTCAAGAAATTTGTGGATAATAAATTATGGCTCCACGGACCGAACTGGCTCTCTGATGAAAATAACTGGCCTCAGCAAAAAGCTCACATTATGCTAGAAGAAACAGTCTGCTTGAACACAGCAGAAATAAGTTGTGTAAATACTGCAGCAGACACAACAGAAATAGTCATTGATGGATCTAAATACTCATCTTTGGGTAAACTATTAAGAGTTACAGCTCTTGTCTTTAAATTCATTAAAGGAATGAAACCTGATTATGAATGTCTTGAACCCATTAAATACTGGGTGAAACTAATACAGAAAGATGTGTTCTCTACAGAATATAAATTTCTAGAAACACAAGATAAATCCCCAAAGAAACTTGTCATGATTAATTCTTTAGGACTTTATCTCGACTCAGAAAAGATTATAAGATGTCGAGGAAGAATTCATAATTCTTCACTACCTAAAGAAGCCATACATCCAATATTGATCCCCAAGAATCATTGGCTAACCAAACTGATTGTGCAAAACGCCCACAGTAACGTGTTACATGGTGGGGTAGCTGACACACTTTGTCATATACGACAATCCTACTGGATACCTCAAGGTCGACAAAGTGTGAAAAAACAAATAAAGGACTGTATTACTTGTCGTCACTACGATATGCGAGTATGTCAGTATCCAGGTCCACCTCCATATCCCTCTGAAAGAGTTTGTCATATCACTCCATTTGAGGTGACAGGTGTAGATTATACTGGACCAATAATTTTAACCAAAACAGTTGACAAAGTTCCCATCAAGGTGTACATCTGTTTGTTCACTTGTGCTACAACTAGAGCAGTACATCTAGAAGTAGCCACTGACATGTCTGCTGAAACTTTTATCAAATTATTCAGAAGGTTTGCAGCCAGAAGGGCATGTCCCAGACTGATGATTTCAGATAATGCAACGAACTTTGTTGCTGGTGCTGCTTATATAAGCAAGATCTTTGATCAACCAGAAGTACAACAGATGCTGAATCAACGCAGATGTCGTTGGAGATACATTCCTCCTAAATCTCCATGGCACGGCGGATTTTATGAAAGAATGATCGGCATTGTAAAACGTTGTTTAAGGAAGACTCTTCATCGTCAGAGAATAGACTTAGAAGAATTCCGTACAGTTGTGACTGAAATAGAAAATAGAGTCAACAACTTATGTTACCGATGATCTGGACAATTTAGAAGTGTTAAGTCCATCTCATTTACTCCATGGCAGAAGGCTCGAACCTGTTCCTCCCATGAATGATAAAGAAATCATAAAGGATCCTACTTATTTCGAACCTGAGCAACTCAGACGTAAATTCAAACACCTTAATAAAGTGATTGAATGTTGGGAGAAAATTTGGCGAGAAGACTATCTCACCTCATTGAGAGAACACTTCTATGGAGCTGGTGTTCCTGAAAATCATAAGTCCTTAAGACCTGGTGACATAGTGATTATTGACAATGATGGTCCGAGGTCCCAATGGCCACTTGGAAAAATTGTGACCATATATCCTGATGCAAATGGAATCATCAGGACAGTTGATGTTTTGAGCAAAGGTGTAGTGAATAAGCGGACAATAAATAAACTAGTGCCGTTAGAATTACACAGTGTTGAAAACAAAATTAGTGATTCTCCAGAAACCACACAGACTAAAGCTGTTCAGAAAAGACAAGCAGCAGTGGTGGCGAGTGAGAAAATTAAATTAATGTTAAGTGAAGAATAGTTCACCTGCAGCGAACCTCCGCCGCCCCCCAGTGTGGAGAAATTTTCTCCAGGAGGGGAGTATCAGCCCCCTTCAGCCCCCTTCAGCCCCTTAGCCCTGAGGGGCCACTAGAAGGGGCGAGCGTCTTGTTTACTGCTAGAGTGAGTAATTGATCACAGATGTCGTATGCGTAATCAAGTGACCTCCGCTCCTTGCAGGGGTGTTGCAACGTGTATTTTTATAAGAGACAGTACATCTCTTACTTAGCAGGACAATTAAGGAAAATCCTGCTCCCACTTTATTACCATAGTAAAGATAAGTGTACATTGTTGTCTATGATTAAGACAGCAAGAAACAAACATTCTGCTTTGCTTCATCGAGGAGTTGACAAGGATGCAAGGTACTAGGTCAGCGTTTTTTTTTGTGCTAGGGCAGTGACGGCTTGGGGTGGTGTACTGACGCCAGACTAACTTTGACTCTACTACGAGACACTGACGCCAGGATAACCAGCAAAGGACACTGATCTGTGCGTTAGTGTGAATAAAGTGTCTCACACAACACAATAAACACTTAGAGAAGTGTGATCAGCTTCTCTTGTGATACATTGTGAACAATAAAGACAAACCTTGTTGAACATAGTGTACCAGTGTGCGTTTCCTAGACAATGGAAGACGTGGACAACCAAGGACACTTCAGCTTCTATCAAGTCACCGATATCTGTCGAAGGTGTTGAGAACACCATAGCTCACGTTACAAAGAGCAAGGTATGTTACGAATTTCTTGTAGATCGGGGGATTGCGCAATTCTTGAGTCACAAGGAGTTTGTAATCAACCTATAATCGGCAGTAAGGTGTGGACTTTTGAGTCCAAACAAGTAAGTATTCGTCAGCCATCATCGAATGAAATATGCTGACATAACACCCCCTAGGGGTAATATACTTACAAATTGTATCTCTTGACAGCCCACTGTTGTGATGGTTTCGACAGCATCTAGACCTCGTCTGCAGGGACGGCTGTGTAGACGATTTGCTGTCATTTATCAGCTAAGTGTTCATTATATAATTATATCTTAGCTGGTAAGGCCAAATTCTCAACAAGCATTTTGAGGGGAATTCTTCATCAAAAGTTTTTTTTACTGTATTAAGATTTTTAAATACAACTTTGATATCAAAAGTCTTAAGAAGAGAAGGCATATCAACCAAGTTTTCATGGTAAGGGAGAACCAACATATTTTTAGTTGAATAAGGCTGGTTGTCCCTTTTTGGATTGTAAAAAGTATTTCTAGCAATTTTAAAAAATTTATCAATTACATTTCTTGGGTATTTCAAATCATTACCTATTTCATAAATTTTGGATATTTCCTCATCTATGAACTCTGGACTACAAATACGTAAAGCTCTCAAAAACATTGATGAGAAAACAGACAGTCACTGAGAAGAATAATAGTGGACATAGGAACAGTTATTTGTAGGTTTTCTGTAAATTTTAAATTTGAATTCATTATTACCCTTAATAATTAAAACATCTAGAAAAGGCAATGAGTTATTTTCTTCAAACTCAACAGTAAAGTTTATAGAATGGGCTAAGTTATTTAATTTGCCAAGGAAATGGTGTATATCTACATTCTTGGGCATAAGACACAAAATATCATCAACATATCTGAATCATTTAGCTCTATTAGGGAGGATTGTGTTAAGCAATCTTGTTTCAAAAAATTCCATGTATAGGTTACTAAGAACAGATGAAAGAGGATTTCCTATTGCCATACCAAACTTCTGAGTGTAAAACTTATCATTAAATACAAATTTTCCATCAACAATGCAAAGTTTGATAAGTTTAATGATAGTAGGAACTGGCAATGGTAAATCATAATTAATGAGTTCTTCAGATATGAAACTTAATAAATCATCAACAGGAACTTTCGTAAACAAGGAAGTAACATCAAAACTAACCATGTTAAAATCATTTAAGTCAGTCAAGAAGCTTAATTTATCAACTAAATCAATGTTGTTTTTAACATTAAAGTTAGAAATTTTGCCAACAATAGGGCTCAAAATGTCAACAAGCCATTTGGATAATTTATATGAAACTGATCCTATGGAACTAATAATTGGTCTGACTGGATTCCCTGGTTTGTGTGTTTTTATTAGTTCATACATGTAAGGTAAAGATGGATTAGTGGAAGTAAATTGTTTGACTAATTCATCTTTGCCTTTCAGTAGAAGTTTTATTGTTTTATTGAAATTGCTGTTAACGGATTCTAGGGGATTTTTTCTTAGTTTAGAATAGGTTTCAGTATCATCTAAGAGCTCATTCATTTTTTCTTGGTAATCATTTTCTTTCATAATTACTATTGCATTTATTTTGTCTGCTTTAGTAAGGCTCAAATTTTATTGTTATTAAGTGTATCATAAGACTTAAAGAATCTTTGAGGGCAATTGGGAATGTTTGGTTTTAACATAGAGCTATTTACCATTCCTTTACTAATATTAATTTCATCAGTGGATAAATCAGAAAATTTTTCAAAGTTACAAAAGGCTTTTGCAATTTCAACATTACTAAGTTTTTTTGAAGTTGCAAAACTTAGGCCAAAACCTAGAGCAGCAGTTGTATTTTTGTCTAAAATTTCATCTAAGTTAATTACGAAATTGTTATTAGCATATTTTGTCCAATCACTATTTTCAATTAAAATGTCTAATTTTCTTTGTAGTTTGTTTTTGAGTTCATTACAAATTCTTCTGAGTTTATTATAGCAATGATCCAACATACTCTGTTTCCATTCGGATGGAATGGAAATATCCAAAATTTATGAAATAGGTAATGATTTGAAATACCCAAGAAACGTAATTGATAAATCTTTTAAAATTGCTAGAAATACTTTTTACAATCCAAAAAGGGACAACCAGCCTTATTCAACTAAAAATATGTTGGTTCTCCCTTACCATGGAAACTTGGTTGATATGCCTTCTCTTCTTAAGACTTTTAATATCAAAGTTGTATTTAAAAATCTTGATACAGTAAAAAAACTTTTGATGAAGAATTCCCCCCAAAATTCTGACGGATGTCTATAAGATTCCTTGTAAAATTTGCGATAAAGTTTATTACGGTCAAACTGGTAAAAATCTCGAACTAAGATTAAAACAACATAAATATAGCATTAGAACTGGACAAGATTCCAATGCTCTATTTATTCATGTGAGAGATTTTAACCGTCCAATTGATTTTCAAAAAGTTGAGAAAGTTGCATCAAGCAAGTCCATGGTCGACAGGAATATAATTGAATCTTGTTTCATAAAAAGCAGTTTTGACAATAATATGAATATTTCCTTTGGTTTATATAAATTAGATCCATTTATAATTAATAGAATTTGGGAAGAATTTAATAATACATTGGACAAATAATAAATTTTAAAAATCTTAATTCTTGGGTAGAATAGTTTGTTGGTGGGTTGTGTGAAGGACCTGTCTAGTTGGGCCAGCGGGCCTGCTGCAGTGTACCCTTTCTTATGAGTAGCGCGTCAGGTGTTGCTTTGTTGTGGGATGTGATAGTGAGGTGTGAGCTAGACCCTTTATATGCCTTCCTTTGATGCATTACTTTCATTGTTCCTTGATAATGTGAATAGTCACGAAAGCGCTTGGAATTTCTCTATTCTTTCACAGTGGTTGTTTTGCATATTGTGAAATCAGCTGTTTACTGTGATCTTATTGCATATATGTATATATATATATATATATATATATATATATATATATATATATATATATATATATATATATATATATATATATATATATCGTGCTGAATAGGTAAAATTGGTCAATTAGCAATAACTCATTTAAAATTAAGTCCTTTGTAAAAAAATTTATCTTAATACGTTTAAAGATATATATATTTTTTTATTTACGTTAATGAAAAAATTAATAATTTGTACCAAAAGAAACATGGAAAACTTACCTAAATTATTATAACAAGCGCAATTTAATTTAGTCAAATCCAATTAAATATATTTTACATAAGTTTACACTAATTAAATTAAAATGTATGTTAAAATTAGCCATAGCAGAATTAGTTTCTAGGTTGTATCGATCGACACCATACCTAACCCTTCTAGGGTAGGGTAGGTGCCTGAGCCCGAGCCTTTAGCTCATAAGACTGTCATTCCCATTTGCCCCCTTGGGGCGGGGATGGCAGACCAGAGAGGCCTCTCTTGTGGCTAGGCCTGGGGACAGTTGGTCCCAAAGATGAGGAGGTACTTGTGCCTCCTCCCATGGGAGACTTAGGTCTCAGACACTCCCTAAAGAGGGAGCCAAGGCCGGGCCACCACTTGGAAAAGGCCCGGGCCGGGAGAATACCGGCTAATCTTTAATAATAAATAATAATAATAGGTCGTATCATCGGCACCATGCCTAACCCTTCTAGGGTAGGGTAGGTGCCTGAGCCCGAGCTTACAGCTCACAGCTCACAAGACTGTCATTCCCATTCGCCCCCTTGTGGATGGGATGGCAGACCAGAGAGGACAGTTGGTCCCAAAGATGAGGAGGTACTTATGCCTCCTCCCATGGGAGACTTAGGTCTCAGACACTCCCTAAAGAGGGAGCCAAGGCCAGGCCACCACTTGGAAAAGGCCCGGGCCGGGAGAATACCGGCGAATCTTTAACAGTAATAATAATAGGTCATATCTTGGCCTTTGCATACGCTGTAATCTGATTTATTAGGGACACCATCCCTATTTCCCTTTATCTAATCTGGATAATTATAATAATGATATCTGACTTTAAACACTGTATAGCGCCGTGTTTTTCTTTTCTTAAGTTGGAATAAGGTAACAGTTATCTCTGAAGTATGGCGTCCAAACAGAGACTATTATCTTTTATCTTTTCTAGCAGAACGTATTGGAAAGGTGAGACCGCTGATGCATTTAAATTTTAATATATCCAAGAATAGTACTCTATTTACAACTTTCCATTCAATGTTAAATTTGATGATGGAGACTAAGGCGTTAAATCTGGTTTAAAAAATCGTAAGAGTAAAGCCCTCACACGTATTTCGAAAAGTTCCATTTACAAATATGACAAAACATGAGAAAGAAGGTTGCCTATTTTTACTAATATCTTTTATATCTGCAATTAACAAGAGTGATCAGGGCCTTTTAAATTGGATCAATGCCTTTTAAATTGTAAGAGACATTACAGGACTAGGAACAATTAAGTAACACACAGGAAAACAAAGGTACGTATGTGAGCAGATGTTTGTAAGATTTTTGCTGTTGTTTTTACGTATTCGTGAACCAGAAAAACTCGAAATCCTGCAAGAGTGCAAAACATTTAACAGGTTTTCAGTTTGCATTCATGTAAGAGTGCGGTAGAATCTCCCTGGGTGATATTTATCTGACAACTTACTATACTACATTCGTTATTTTGTAATGTGAAACTCAGCACGAAAAGATAAAATATTAATAGACACATTGCTGTATTAATTCAATAATCATTTTAGCGGACAAAGGCAGTGTGTGTTGAAAACTGATAAATTTTTCTCTCAAGAAATCTTAACGTCTTTCACAGGGAACTTCGCGATGAGAGGAAGAAGACATCCAAATTTAACAACTTTCTTTTGTTTAAATCAAAATATTTAATTTCACTTATGAAGTCTTCAAGAGTATTTAATGCGAGAGTTGGAAAACACCTCAATGAGAGGACAAAAGACTGTTTAACCACTTGGCGACCTAATAAGAGAGAGAGAAACCTCTACTAGAAATAATACGGCGTAAGAGGATGTTTGCCTCGTGAGACTTGGAAAGCCAATAAAAATAATGTCAACTTTGAGTTTGTACATTTTTACTGCTCTAGGAGTTCATTATATGTTTTGTTCTTACCAGTCGACCTGTCTAACTACTGAAATCTATGACGATCGTCACAAGAGGATCTTTGTTGAGTTTTTTGTATATATCAGCGCTAGAGAACATGGCCTCAGCTTTTCGAACGTAATTATCTTTATTCAAATTAACTATTTTGCTCTAATTATCTGGTCTAGTGGTGATATTGGTTTCACTCTTATCAAGTCTAACAGGAGCATTATGGGACCGCTATTGTTATTATTAACTTAATGATCAGTTGCAACAATAACTATCAGTTTTGAAATTAATGAAATCCTGCTAATAGTCTAATGATTTTTTACTACTGCCTTTTATGGCAAATTAATGGAGACTTAATGAGTCCTTCTGATGCTGTGAGGTCAAGTCTTGCTTCTGGTCTCAAGAAGAAATAACAAAGTAATTTTCTCACTACAAGTTTAAAAGAACAAAGTTGCTCCACTTTGGATGTATTTTCTCAAATCACAGAGTACATTTAGCAAATCCTTTTCAAACTACATCGAAGCGCGTCTTCAAGCCAGAATCAGAGATCAACAATGAAATCAAACTAGATGTGTTTCGGTCGCTGCGTGATCCGATAAAGATATCTCTATATTAAATACGTTCAGCCTTCCCCCCATCCCCATCCGTCTGCCTTAATGCACGTAAAAGGAATAGTGCAGTGTGGTCATAAAATTTTAGTGCAGGAAAGGTTTAAAATGTGTATGCGTGTCTGTATGTATGTGTTTTTGTATGTACTTATGTCCGTATGCATATGTATGCTCGTGTATGCATATATGTGCGTATGCATGATTTTGAGTATGTATGCAAGCGCGCATACGCACGAATTTGCATATGTATGCATGTTCTTATGTATGAGTGTGTGTATATGTGTGTGTGTGAATATACAGTATGCATATGAATGCTTGTACTTATGTATACCTGCGCATCTGTAAAAATATATACATTTATACTTGTGCATATTTCTGCATGTATATAAGTATATTTTGGCTAAGCATATGTATGTGAGGTCGTATGTATCCTTGAGTGCTTATGTATATACAAACGAGACTACGTACACATGTGCATATGTATACATGTATATGCACTTGTATGCATGTGTATGTATATGTATGTGCATACATATGTGATTATGTATGTATGTATGCATATATGTATGTATGTATGTATGTATGTATGTATGTATGTATGTATTTATGTATGTATGTATATGTTTATGCATTTGTATATGTATGTGCATACGTATTTGATTATGCATAGTTAAACGAGATTAGAGCTGAGCCAGACACCGTTAATATAATACGATCACTGCGACACTTGGCTGGACGATACCTGCAGAGGTGAGTCACTTACCAAGATGATGCCAGTGCCCCTGAGGCGGCTCTCTGAGGTTTGCTCTCCCGATTATTTCTCAGGAAGAGAGTATACTTTTTTCATGAAATTCACATTGTGTCCTATGAAAGGATACACAGTAGACAACGGACTGGTATTACTAATATGTCTTAAGGGCTATAGGAAGTGCAAACAAATTATTTTGGTGCATACTTGAAATGTTTTAAACATCTGTTTATTTTTTTTTATACTAACAGTGAAATTAGTCCAAATGAGTATATATGATTCTCCAACAACTGGATAAATAAAATTAGCAAATTAGAGGTTGTAAAACCCACTAAAACATTAATTAATTCTTCATCTAAGTAAGACACTAGCGTCGTAGAGGCATTCTACAAATATTGCACGAAATTCAACAATCCCAGTCTTATAACTGCTAGTATATCGTCAAATTTTCACCAGGGCAGTCTGAACTTGCAGGGCGCAATGCTTCTCATAAAATGCATCTATTTTAAAAATTTGAAGTCATTTAGAAGAGATATTCAACAGTTATGACATGGCTATCAAAATTTCTATTTGTTTATCAAAGATGCAAAAATTGGGACTTAAACAGTCCAAAAGCAGGTTGAACCTTGGGTTCAGCAACATAGGAGAGTGTTAACAGTGTGAAGCTGACTAGAAGAGGCATTCTCCGGTTATTGCTCAGAAGTGAACAATTTCAACTTATTTTTAATTATGTGAGGGTATTGGCAAATTTGTATCCAATTAACCTAAATTTATAGTGTAAAATTCGTTAAGGATTGAAACCTATCAGATGAGGTATAGCGAGATATTTCATGGAAAAATTACGGCATTATTTGAAATTAAAATTGGAAAATTGACATTTACACATTCTAACGACCTTCTTTGAAGACGATTAAAAAAGACTATCTCAATTTTTTGCACATAAACCAACAGTGATAATGGTCTGTACAATACTGACCAGAATTGAAGATTGAGACAGTGTTGAAGATTGAGACAGTGTTGAAGATTGAGACAGTGTTGAAGATTGAGACAGTGTTGAAGATTGAGACAGTGTTGAAGATTGAGACAGTGTTGAAGATTGAGACAGTGTTGAAGATTGAGACAGTGTTGAAGATTGAGACAGTGTTGAAGATTGAGACAGTGTTGAAGATTGAGACAGTGTTGAAGATTAAGACAGTGTTGAAGATTGAGACAGTGTTGAAGATTGAGACAGTGTTGAAGATTGAGACAGTGTTGAAGATTGAGACAGTGTTGAAGATTGAGACAGTGTTGAAGATTGAGACAGTGTTGAAGATTGAGACAGTGTTGAAGATTGAGACAGTGTTGAAGATTGAGACAGTGTTGAAGATTGAGACAGTGTTGAAGATTGAGACAGTGTTGAAGATTGAGACAGTGTTGAAGATTGAGACAGTGTTGAAGATTGAGACAGTGTTGAAGATTGAGACAGTGTTGAAGATTGAGACAGTGTTGAAGATTGAGACAGTGTTGAAGATTGAGACAGTGTTGAAGATTGAGACAGTGTTGAAGATTAAGACAGTGTTGAAGATTGAGACAGTGTTGAAGATTGAGACAGTGTTGAAGATTGAGACAGTGTTGAAGATTAAGACAGTGTTGAAGATTGAGACAGTGTTGAAGATTAAGAAAGTGTTGAAGATTGAGACAGTGTTGAAGATTAAGAAAGTGTTGAAGATTGAGACAGTGTTGAAGATTGAGACAGTGTTGAAGATTGAGACAGTGTTGAAGATTGAGACAGTGTTGAAGATTGAGACAGTGTTGAAGATTGAGACAGTGTTGAAGATTGAGACAGTGTTGAAGATTGAGACAGTGTTGAAGATTGAGACAGTGTTGAAGATTGAGACAGTGTTGAAGATTGAGACAGTGTTGAAGATTGAGACAGTGTTGAAGATTGAGACAGTGTTGAAGATTGAGACAGTGTTGAAGATTGAGACAGTGTTGAAGACTGAGAAAGTGTTGAAGATTGAGACAGTGTTGAAGATTGAGACAGTGTTGAAGATTGAGACAGTGTTGAAGATTAAGAAAGTGTTGAAGATTGAGACAGTGTTGAAGATTGAGACAGTGTTGAAGACTGAGAAAGTGTTGAAGATTGAGACAGTGTTGAAGACTGAGACAGTGTTGAAGACTGAGAAAGTGTTGAAGATTGAGACAGTGTTGAAGATTGAGACAGTGTTGAAGATTGAGACAGTGTTGAAGATTGAGACAGTGTTGAAGATTGAGACAGTGTTGAAGATTGAGACAGTGTTGAAGATTGAGACAGTGTTGAAGATTGAGACAGTGTTGAAGATTGAGACAGTGTTGAAGATTGAGACAGTGTTGAAGATTGAGACAGTGTTGAAGATTGAGACAGTGTTGAAGATTGAGACAGTGTTGAAGATTGAGACAGTGTTGAAGATTGAGACAGTGTTGAAGATTGAGACAGTGTTGAAGATTAAGAAAGTGTTGAAGATTGAGACAGTGTTGAAGATTGAGACAGTGTTGAAGACTGAGAAAGTGTTGAAGATTGAGACAGTGTTGAAGATTGAGACAGTGTTGAAGATTGAGACAGTGTTGAAGATTGAGACAGTGTTGAAGATTGAGAGTGTTGAAGACTGAGACAGTGTTGAAGATTGAGACAGTGTTGAAGATTGAGACAGTGTTGAAGATTGAGACAGTGTTGAAGATTGAGACAGTGTTGAAGATTGAGACAGTGTTGAAGATTGAGACAGTGTTGAAGATTGAGACAGTGTTGAAGATTAAGAAAGTGTTGAAGATTGAGACAGTGTTGAAGATTGAGACAGTGTTGAAGATTAAGAAAGTGTTGAAGATTGAGACAGTGTTGAAGACAGTGTTGAAGATTGAGACAGTGTTGAAGACTGAGAAAGTGTTGAAGATTGAGACAGTGTTGAAGATTGAGACAGTGTTGAAGATTGAGACAGTGTTGAAGACTGAGAAAGTGTTGAAGATTGAGACAGTGTTGAAGATTGAGACAGTGTTGAAGATTGAGACAGTGTTGAAGATTGAGACAGTGTTGAAGATTGAGACAGTGTTGAAGATTGAGACAGTGTTGAAGATTGAGACAGTGTTGAAGATTAAGAAAGTGTTGAAGATTGAGACAGTGTTGAAGATTGAGACAGTGTTGAAGATTAAGAAAGTGTTGAAGATTGAGACAGTGTTGAAAACAGTGTTGAAGATTGAGACAGTGTTGAAGATTGAGACAGTGTTGAAGATTGAGACAGTGTTGAAGATTGAGACAGTGTTGAAGATTGAGACAGTGTTGAAGATTGAGACAATGTTGAAGATTGAGACAGTGTTGAAGATTAAGAAAGTGTTGAAGATTGAGACAGTGTTGAAGATTGAGACAGTGTTGAAGATTAAGAAAGTGTTGAAGATTGAGACAGTCTTGAAGATTGTACTTTCTTCCTTCAGAGTGCAGGCACTGTACTTTCTTCCTTCAGAGTGCAGGCACTGTACTTTCTTCTTTCAGAGTGCACGCACTGTACTTTCTTCCTTCAGAGTGCACGCACTGTACTTTCTTCCTTCAGAGTGCACGCACTGTACTTTCTTCCTTCAGAGTGCACGCACTGTACTTTCTTCCTTCAGAGTGCACGCACTGTACTTTCTTCCTTCAGAGTGCACGCACTGTACTTTCTTCCTTCAGAGTGCAGGCACTGTACTTTCTTCTTTCAGAGTGCACGCACTGTACTTTCTTCCTTCAGAGTGCACGCACTGTACTTTCTTCCTTCAGTGTGCACGCACTGTACTTTCTTCCTTCAGAGTGCAGGCACTGTACTTTCTTCCTTCAGAGTGCACGCACTGTACTTCTTCCTTCAGAGTGCACGCACTGTACTTTCTTCCTTCAGAGTGCACGCATTGTACTTTCTTCCTTCAGAGTGCACGCACTGTACTTGCTTCCTTCAGAGTGCACACACTGTACTTTCTTCCTTCAGAGTGCACGCACTGTACTTGCTTCCTTCAGAGTGCACACACTGTACTTTCTTCCTTCAGAGTGAACGCATTGTACTTTCTTCCTTCAGAGTGCACGCACTGTACTTTCTTCCTTCAGAGTGAACGCATTGTACTTTCTTCCTTCAGAGTGCACGCACTGTACTTGCTTCCTTCAGAGTGCACACACTGTACTTTCTTCCTTCAGAGTGCACGCACTGTACTTTCTTCCTTCAGAGTGCATGCACTGTACTTGCTTCCTTCAGAGTGCACACACTGTACTTTCTTCCTTCAGAGTGAACGCATTGTACTTTCTTCCTTCAGAGTGAACGCACTGTACTTTCTTCCTTCAGAGTGCACGCACTGTACTTTCTTCCTTCAGATTGCAGGCACTGTACTTTCTTCTTTCAGAGTGCACGCACTGTACTTTCTTCCTTCAGAGTGCACGCACTGTACTTCTTCCTTCAGAGTGCACGCACTGTACTTTCTTCCTTCAGAGTGCACGCATTGTACTTTCTTCCTTCAGAGTGCACGCACTGTACTTTCTTCCTTCAGAGTGAACGCATTGTACTTTCTTCCTTCAGAGTGCACGCACTGTACTTGCTTCCTTCAGAGTGCACACATTGTACTTTCTTCCTTCAGAGTGAACGCATTGTACTTTCTTCCTTCAGAGTGCACGCACTGTACTTTCTTCCTTCAGAGTGCACGCACTGTACTTTCTTCCTTCAGAGTGCACGCACTGTACTTTCTTCCTTCAGAGTGAACGCACTGTACTTTCTTCCTTCAGAGTGCACGCACTGTACTTTCTTCCTTCAGAGTGCACGCACTGTACTTTCTTCCTTCAGAGTGCACGCACTGTACTTTCTTCCTTCAGAGTGCAGGCACTGTACTTTCTTCCTTCAGAGTGCATGCACTGTACTTTCTTCCTTCAGAGTGCAGGCACTGTACTTTCTCCCTTCAGAGTGCATGCACTGTACTTTCTTCCTTCAGAGCGCAGACACTGCTATCTGTGCTTGGGGTTCAACTGCAGCAACACACCTAAAGCCAATAATAACCCAACAAAAAGCTGCAGCAAGAATAATAACTAAATCCCATCCCTGGCAACATCCCCCCCCAACTCTTCATACATCTAAACTTACTCCCTGTTCAGAACATCCACACTTACTACTGTGCAATCTGTATCTACAGGATCTTAAATTCCAATATTAACCTTGACCTAAAACGCTTTATTGATAGTTGTGACAGGATCCACAGGCATAACACCAGACACAAACATCTCTATGACATTCCCCGTGTTCGACTAAACCTTTACAAAAATTCAATGTATTTCAAAGGACCTAAAATCTGGAACACCCTACCTGAAAACTCTAGAACTGCAGACACATTCATCACTTTCAAAACTACAGTTAGAAAGCATCTTATCTCCCTGATCCACCCCGACAACTAACTACATGATAACCACCTGGTGGTTCAAAATTACACTCACTTACCCACTGACTATAAACCCAGAAATACTAATCTTAATCTTAAAATAATAAATCCTAACTAGTCATAAGTTTGCCTATGATACTCCAATATAGACACCTTGTATTGTGACAAAACAAAAGCATTCACATTGCTAAACTCACAAATTATGATGTAGTCACTTAGCCTTAATACCATAATCCGTAAGAATTTAATGTTAAGAATTAATCTAAGTCTGCTCGAAATGCCTAGCCATGCTAGGTATCCTATTGGCCCTCTCTGTAATTAGTGTTTTATAACATGTAAACCACACAATACCCAAAACCTGTAAACCCCACATTGTAACCCTTATAGAGAATAAACTTGAATTGAATTGAATTGAATTCTTCCTTCAGAGCGCAGTTACTGTACTTTCTCCCTTCAGAGCGCAGGCACTGTACTTTCTTCCTTCAGAGTGCAGGCACTGTACTTTCTTCCTTCGGGACTCAGTTCCAGCTAGCCAGTTTGATTGTGAATCCCTTCATAAATGTTGCCATGCTCACATTTCAGATAACCTTGAGTCTTCTTGTATACAAATATAAGTACAAGCATTGAAGGATCCATTTACTGGTCAATTATTCTTACTTCCCTCAAACCTTAGAGAGAGGTAAAAGTAGATTTACTGCTAAAACTCCTGGGTTGTGGGGAGGAGGTCATTTGAGTTGCAGTTGGTGCCTCTGGTGGAAACGTACAGAAATACTGTTTCTGAATATTCCCTATTAGAAGCTAGCATACCTGAAGTGGTAGAGCGCTGGGCCTATAGGGACCACGTTCGATCCTCCCGTCCATTTTTCTGTTTATTCGTATATATATATATATATATATATATATATATATATATATATATATATATATATATATATATATATACACGTATATATACCATTGAACGAATGGTATTAATAACAAAACTGAGACTAGCCAAGGAGTCGAACCCATGATGCTTTGACCCGCCTTATGGCGAGCGAAAACACATGACGTCTAGTCCCTGGGACCAAACAATCCTCAAGAATGATGCACCCAGCCAAGCTAGGTGTTTTACCCTTCATCCGAGGACATACGGAAGTGTGGATGCATCTGAGCTAATTTTATTCTGCTCCCTGTTTGGTGTACTAGGCCAACGAGCAGTATTTTATATTACTGAACTCACCAATGAATGGTAGTGATTAATATCAACACTGCGACTAGCCAAGGGATCGAACTCATGCTGCTTTGGCCCGCCTCATGGTGAGCGAAAACACATGACGCTCTAGTCCACGGGACCACACAATTCTCGAGAATGACACAACCAGCCAAGCTAGGTGTTTTACCCGACATCCGAGGACATACAGATGACGGGTAAAACACAATGACGGACATTGAGCTATATTTGTGGAGAATGTTTTTTGCAAAAACATTGATAAAGATTCACAGTTTTTTGTAAAACAAGTTTTTCTTGCGTATATTGGAGTAGTGCTTGGAGAACAAGACAAGTCTTGGGGTTCCAAAATGCTTTGAAAAACCTGTGTAGAATGCTTACAACAGTGGAAAAAATCGACAAAGGAAAAGTTTAAATTTCCGTGTATCTATGGTGTGGAGACAGCCGAAACACCACCACGACGATAGTTATTTCTGGATGGTGAATGTGAAAGGTTTCAGCCGATACAAGAAAGTCAAGTGGGAATATCCTGATTTGGAGTCAGCAAGGAGACCTGTGCCACACAGTGAAGACGTTACTATACCAGTGTTGACAACACTGTCTGACCTTCCATCGTCAGATGATGAAGAAACTCAGGATTTAGGATGTAACACAGATGATTTTAGCGGAAGCGAATATAAAGTAATCATTTCAACACACTAGCAGTTCTTCCAAGATGGAATCAGTGATCTGATATGTGACCTCAGTCTGTTAAAGCAAGCATCTGAACTTTCAGCATCCAAACTAAAAGAAAAGAACTATAAACAATAAGAAGTTAAAATAACAGCTTATAGGACAAGAGAAGTTGAGCTCCTTCCTTACTTGTGATGAATGGTTGGAAAAACCGACAAGTTGAAGATTGAGACACTTATGCAACATATGGGAATCTTTATTCAGGAAACGTTTCGCCACGCAGTGGCTTCATCAGTCCGATACAAAGTAGAAAGGCGTAAGGAGAGGAGGAGTTTGAGGTAATCAGTCCCTCAGCCTGGAGTCGATGTGTTCAGTCCATCAATCTTGTAGAATGTACAGCATAGGGCCGTAGACGTGGCTTATATACTGTAGTGAGGTGACGTGAAGCAGATGGAGGCGGGGTCATAGTGGTACCATCCACTAGTCGAAGTAGGTCTTCGTCCAAAGGTTGGACAAGTGTTGAAGAATTCTTTGTAACAAGATCCCATGATGCTGCAGTGTCAGACAGTTGTGATGAATGGTTTGAAAAACCGCCTTTCTACTTTGTATCGGACTGATGAAGCCACTGCGTGGCGAAACGTTTCCTGAATAAAGATTCCCATATGTTGCATAAGTGTCTCAATCTCCTTCCTTACTTCATCCATGATGAAGAACTTGTATAATGCAATAACATCCATGGACTACTTCGAATGGGACTTGAATATCCACCAGGAGATTTGCGACTGCTTATAGACAGTTCCAGTAGAAACTTGAAATGTCTTATTGCACAATGGTAACCAATATGCATCTCTTCCAATTGTTCACTCAACAAAACTGTGCTGATAACCAAAATTGAAGAAAATCGTACAAACAACGTTTTCATATGCAATAATTAGTGGTAACTGAATTATCTTACTATGTTAATCTGTTATTATATAAAATGAAGTGCTAGTATGTATAACAGGATTTGAGTTTTGCATGATCTAAAAAATAATTTCAGTGAGGGTTGTAAGTTAGCCCCTCCTGATCAATATATATTTCACATCTTTTATATTTTTCAGTGGGATACCAAATTTATCAAAACCAGTCAAGCAAAACTGATGATATATTTGGTATCAGCACCACAAACTTATACCTAAAATTAGTGTAATATCATTGGCCAGAAAATGAGTGTTAACCAGTATTTACCCTCCTACCGCCAGATATAAAAAAATAAAATATTCCTGGAATAAATGCAGAAGCCTTCATAAGAAAACTACATCACTCTCTGTGCCAAATGCCAGATCAACCTGGCTGTGATGGGAATGTAGTTCAGAGGGCTACTAACAGCAGCAGCAAGCAATTAACTAGGAAATTTAGCCAAAAGCAGGGTTAATATGGTAGAAAATACCTCGAAATCGGACACAGGTATATACGTCACAATTCAAATGACTTCCTGAACCATAATACCCCCACCCCTCCATCAGAGTACAATCACTACCTCTACTCCTGGATTCAAGTCCATAATATGCTAGAGTCCACACCATTATACTGGGGAAGAGCAGCACCAAGACAAACGGAATTGAGGTTCCAACAAGCAGAGGAATTGACAAGTCCTGACAAGCCTCTTGTTTCTGTACGCTGTCAACGGCCCGCCTCCCCGCCAGAGTGAGCGCCATTGTCTGCGCTTCTTGACGCGTCATCTTCAATTAGTGAGGACGAGCAAGCGCCACACAACACTGCCTGCCCACACAACCCATCCCACCCTCACCACTCATCCCACCCACACGATCCATCCCACCCTCACCACTCATCCTATCCACACGACTCATCCCACCCAAGCCGCTCATCCCGCCCATCTATTCATCCTGCCAACACCATTCTGTTCCACAAGGTAGAGTACTTGCCCCCCATCATTTTCCACATTCTTATATCCGATGTAGACAGAGATGTAAACCATACCACCGTGTTTTCTTTTGCTGACGATACTGTAATTTGCACGAGTGTCACCCATCGAGGACACTGTAAATTTGCAAGCAGATGTAAACCAAGTTTTCAAATGGGCTGCAAAAAAAATATGATGTTCATTAAAGACAAATTGCAGCTATTCTTTAATGGAAAACTTGAAAAATATTGAAAGCTAGAACGGAGTATAAAACAAATCCTAGCCAAAATTGCAGATCTGGAGAATGTAGAAAGAACATTCACTTCACATACAAGATCAGTAAAGACCCTCAATTACTGGGCACGGGAACGTTTGAAGACCCTTGACCTGTACTCCTTGGAGAACTGGCAAGAAAGGTAAATCATAATTTATACCTGGAAAATCCTTAATGGATTGGTTCCAAATATGTACACAAAAATCACTCCTTATTAAAGCTAAAGACTTGGCAGTCGGTGCAACAGCCCCAATTAAAAGTAAGGGGGTCTTGAGTGCACTGAGAAAACACAGCAAGTGTCAGTGGGCCCATGGGTGTTCAACAGCCTCCCATCATACATAAGGGGATTACCAATAGACCTCTAGCTGTCTTCAAGAGCGAATTGGACAGACACATAACGTTCGTGCTTGACCAGCCGGGATGTTGTTAATACGTCGGAATGCATGCTGCAAGCAGTAAAAGCCTGACTGATTAGGCCCTGATTCACCACGAGTCCTGGTCAGGGACCGGGTAGCGGGAACGTTCACCCCCCGGAACTCCCTCCAGCTAGGGAGACCATTCATTCTACTCACACAACTCATCATGCTCACACTACTCATTCTCTCCACACCATTCATCACACTCATCTTGCCCACACCACTCATCCTGCCCACACCAGTTCAAACCACTGTTCCTACCAACACTACTTATCCTGCTCACTCCACTCATCCTATCCACACCACTCAACCCGCCTACATCACTCATCCTCCCCACACCACTCATCCTGTCCACACAACTTATACTACTCACACCACTCATCCTGCCCACACCACTCATCCTTCCCACACCACTCATCCTTCCCACACCACTCAACCTGTCCACATCACTCATCCTGCCCACACCACTCATCCTGACTACACAATTCATCTTGCCCACACCACTCGTCTTGCTCACACCACTCATCCTGCCCACATCACTCATCCTGCCCACACCACTCATCCTGCCCACACCACTCATCCTGCCCACACCGCATATCCTGTACAAACCACTTATCCTGCCTACACCACTTATCCTGCCAACATCACTCATCTTGCCTACACCACTCATCCTGCCCACACCACTCATCTTGCCCAAACCACTCATCCTGCCTACACAACTCATCCTGCCCTTACCACTCATCTTGCACACACCACTAGTGTTGCTCACACCGCTCATCCTGTCCACACCACTCATCCAGTCCTCATCACTCATTCTGCCGACACCACTTCCACACAACATATCCTGTCCACACCACTTATCGTACCTACACGACTCGTCCTGTCCACACCACTCATATTGCCCACACCACTCATATTGCCCACACCACTCGTGTTGCTCACACCATTCATCCTGCCCACACCACTCATATTGCCCACACCACTCGTGTTGCTCACACCACTCATCCTGCCCACATCATTCATACTGCCCACACAACTCATCTTGCCCACACTGTTCATCCTGCTCACACCACTCATCCTGCCCATACCACTCCCACACGGCATATCCTGTCCACACCACTCATCCTGCCCACATCACTCATCTTGCCCACACCACTCATCCTACCCAAACCATTCATTCTGCCCACACCATTCATTCTGTCCACACCACTCATCCTGTCTATACCACACACTGCCCACACCATTCATTCTGCCCACACCACTCATTCTGTCCATACCACTCATACTGCCCACACCACTCATCCTGCCCACACCACTCATTCTGTCCATACCATTCATACTACCCACACCACTCATCCTGCCCACACCACTCATCCTGTCCATACCACTCATACTGCCCATACCACTCATCCTGCCCACACCACTCATCCGGTTCACACCACTTATCCTACCCACACCACTCATCCTGTCCATGCCACTCATACTGCCCACACCACTCATGCTGCTCACACCACTCATCCTGTCCACACCACTCATACTGCCCACACCGCTCATCATGCCCACAATATTCATCCTGCCCACACCATTCATCCTGTCCACACCACTCATCCTGTCCATACCATTCATACTGCCCACACCACTCATCCTGCCCACACCACTCATCCTGTCCATACCACTCATCATGCCCACGCCACTCATCCTGTTCACACCACTTATCCTGCCCACACCACTCATCCTTTCCACACCACTCATACTGCCCACACAACTCATCCTCTCCATACCACTCAACCTGCCCACACCACTCATACTGCCCACACCACTTATCCTGCCCACACCACTCATATTACCCACACCATTCATCCTGTCCATACCCCTCATACCGTTCACACCACTCATACTGCTCACACCACTCATCCTTTCCATACAACTCATACTTCCCACACCACTCATCCTCTCTATACCACTCATACTGCCCACACCACTCATTATGCCTGCCTACTCCACTCTTACTGCCCACACCACTCATTATGCCTGCCTACTCCACTCTTACTGCCCATACTCATCCTGTCCAGACCACTCTTACTACCCACATCACTCATCCTGTCCACACCATTCATACTGCCCACACCACTCATAGTGCCCACCCTACTAATACTGCCCGCACCACTCATCCTGCCCACACCACTCATCCTGCAAACACCACTCATACTGCGCACACCACTCATACTGCGCACACCACTCATCCTATCCATGCCACTCATCCTGTCCACACCACTCATCCTGTCCATGCCACTCATCCTGCCCACACCACTCATCCTGCCCACACCACTCATCCTGCTCACACCACTCATCCTGCTCACACCACTCATCCTGCCCACACCACTCATCCTGCCCACACCTCTCATCCTGCCCACACCACTCATCCTGCCCACACCACTCATCCTGCTCGACTACGAAAGCAACTCAGTTCCTTATATAGTCAACGAAGAGAAAAATAGTAATTTTTCACCCCTATTTAGTATTGATGTGATTAATCTTACTAATGATGTCCCATTCTCTTGTAACTTTCTCCTTCAACTCGTGCAGGGAATTAGCGGTTGGGGGGGGAGATGACAGGAGCCGCCCGACATAGAGCCCAAGGCCTCACTATGATAAAAAAATAAAAACGTGAAATACCTGCCTGTTAACTACCATATTGTTTCTTAATATCTATATTGTCATTTTGGTATCAGGTTGATTCCCTAGTGTTTAATTCTGCCTAGATGATCTTTTTTCCTAAACCTCACTAAAAGGCAAAATTTGGAAAACTATTGACTCATCTCTCTTCTAGACTGCCCTGAGTTTTGTAACCAGAGGTTAACACAGAACGCCTTAAACATAATTGTTGATGCAGCAGTTTACATAAACAGGCCCATATGGTGCTGCTAGCAAAGCGGCATGTTCACAACTTACAGTCTTGTGCAAGATAGGTTGTTATTTATACTACTTAGGACTTGCCCCACTACAACTGGGTCTTGCTACTATTAATCTCTAATTTCATTTTTTAATTGGCAAGTAACTCCCACGTTCACTTCTAAATCTGCCGACATTTTCACATTAATAGAGGGCGTGCCTCAGGGTCGTGCTTGAGACCAGACCCCTGCAATATTTATGTAAATGATCTGACTCATGTTGTATCCTCAATCCCGCTGGGTAACTTCCGCTGTATAACCAAACAGGTAACATTGAAAATGAATGATGAGTTACAACGAACAGCAGCATATTGGACGCAAAACTGGAAGATAAAGACGAATGCTGATTAGATTCAAATAAGTGCAATAGGATGTTTGGCAACAACCATTGAAGATCGTGTGTAAATAACGACAAGAGGCATACCAGTTACAGTCAAAAGACCATCAGAATTGAAGGCCATGAAATTGATAGACTTATCTTTTACCATCTTATCTTTCACGGCCTATATTCACCTGCTGTACCGCTTCCAAGCTATCAAGAAACTGCTAAATAATATATTAAAATGTCCTTTCCTCGAATATTTATTCACCAGTGCCGTTATCTCTCATTCATAACCCTAATATGTTAAAACTCCAGATGGTTCAGAATCAACACCTTAGATTGGTTTCGGGCGTCTCCTTGAGGAACATTATCAGAATGGTGGATCTCCATGTGATTCATAATACTGATACCAATCTGCATAAACGACATAGACGAAGGAATAAACAGCGACATAAGGAAATTTGCTTATGACACCAAAATAGGCCGTTCAATTAATTCTAATGATGATAATAGAACACTCCAGGTTGATTTGAATAGACTGATGCAGTGGTCGGAGAAGTAGCAGGTGCAGTTTAATATAGACAAATGCAAAGTTCTAAATGTTGGACAGGAAAATAACCATACCACATATAAACTAAATAATGTAGATCTTAATATTACGGATTGCGAAAAGGATTTAGGAGTTCTGGTTAGTAATCTGAAACCAAGACAAAAGTGCATAAGTGTTCGCAATAAAGCTAACAGAATCCTTGGCTTCATAGCAAGAAGTATAAATAATAGAAGTCCTCAGGTTGTTCTTCAACTCTATATATCTTCGGTTAGGCCTCATTTAGGTTATGCTGCACATTTCTGGTCACCGTATTACAGAATGGATATAAATGCACTGGAAAACGTACAAAGGAAGATGACAAAGTTGATCCCATGTATCAGAAATCTTCCCTATGAGGCGTAGAATTAGGTAGGATATGATTGCGGTGTATAAATGGAAAACAGGAATTAATAAAGGGGATGTAAATAGCGTGCTAAAATTTTTATATCTAACATAGACAGGACTCGCAGTACACAAATAACCTGCACATAAAAGAGAGAAGCTTACGACGACGTTTCGGTCCCACTTGGACCATTGACAAAGTCACACTAACAGAGGTGGAGCAGGACGGCTATATATAGGCAGGAAGAGATGGAGGTAGTAGTAGTAGTAGTAGTAGTAGTAGTACAAGAATTGTATATAATACCGACAAAATGAAATTAAGACACATGCACAACACCCGGGCATCCCCATCGTAGACCGAAACGTCGTCGTAAGCTTCTCTCTTTTATGTGCGGGCTATTTGTGTATCGTTTCAGTCACGGTATTGTGCCTTTTTGTTATTTACTCGCAGCAATGGTTTTAAATTGGAAAAATTCAGATTCAGGAAGGAAAGCACTGGTTTGGTAATAACGTTGTGGATGAGTGGAACAAACTCCCGAGTACCGTATAGAAGCTAAGACCTTGTGTAGTTTTAAAAATGGGTTGGATAAATACGTGAGTGGGTGTGGATGGGTGTGAGTTAGACCTAACTAGCTTGTGCTACTAGGTCGGATGCTGTGCTCCTACCTTAAGTGACGTGTCTGACCTCACTAGGTCAGTGAGGTCAGACACGTCAGTGAGCTTAAGGTCACTAGGTCAGAGAGCTTAAGTCGGTGTGTGAATTGGACCTGCCTCGCATAGTCCAGTAGGCCTGTTGTAGTGTTCCTTCTTTCTTATGTTCTTAAGTATGTATATGTTTGTGTGTTAACAAAAAATAGCATACACGAGTTAAACTGCGCTCTTATTCATATGTAGAAGTGTTAGAACCTCCTATATGTACATGTCTCGCAGGTTATAAATAATTACACCCTACGTTACATATCATAGTGAATGGGCCACTAGCTTCTCCTCCTCCTACTAATTACCCAAAAAACAGTTCAGCAACTTTCTGTCTTTCCTCTCCTTATCACATAATGTGGTCATTAATCCTTGCATCCTTGTGACGTAGTGTAAGCAGACGCGGATATGGTCGCTCTTGGCGGGATTCCTGTACACTCTAAAAGACGTTTATAGTAAATTTGATGGCAGGTTCAGTCGTGTTAATTTATCTGAAGAGGTTATAAATACTGAATCATTTTGAGTATAACTCTGGAATATCGTGAAAGTACGTTAGTCACGTTACGATATTAGCAACCACGGTGTGGAAATAAATATATATATATATATATATATATATATATATATATATATATATATATATATATATATATATATATATATATATATATATATATATATTTATTTTTTTTTTTTTACGTTTTTAGGTTTAACGAGGGGAGACTCCTATATTTCGGGACATTCTCAGCAAAATTTTTCATTTGTTTTCTCACAAAATTTCGTGTTTGATTACTTTCAAATCTTCAACGCTGTTATAATGTATCTTGGGCAAGATTCATGAAACTTTTTTTGCAAACATACGTGTCCTATGCACAGTGTTACATAGATCGTTTCCAAATATTGTTTCCGTGCAATTATTGGAGACAGGTTGTTAGGTAAGACACATATGCAACAGTTAGGTATCTTTATTACGAAACATTTCGCCTACACAGTAGGCTTCTTCAGTCGAGTACAGAAAAGTTGATAGAAGCAGAAGAGACTTGAAGACGATGTAATCAGTCCATCACCCTTAAAGTTTTGAGGTGGTCAGTCCCTCAGTCTGGAGAAGAGCATTGTTCCGAAGTCTGGAGACACTTTCGAGGCTCTGTTCACTTTCAAAATTTCAACACTTGTATATATATAATAGAGTGTGGAGATACCGTTTTGTCACTTATAACCTCGAAATGGTATAGTATTATTTAACATTGCTGTAGTATTTTGCCTTGATTCTTGTGAGGGGCTCTTGTTCGAAGGAACTGGACTTATCTTTCCCTTGCTCGGATCGAATCTGAATGACTCCCATTAGCACTTTTCTGTAACAATTACGAGCGGCATCAATCTTCATTGGTTGATGCATCGTATGAAATGGATTGAACGTTTTATGGGTTAATGCTGTGTAATTACAAATTTTCTTGGATTCTGTGCCATAACTGGAAAATACATCTGTTCAGCTTTAAAATTGTAGTGCTGATGTGTATTCCTTTAAGAAAATAATCTTTTGATGTTAGGTTGTGTTAGTTATTATGTGCCATTTTTTTTAATCAAATTGATTTCTGTGAAACAATTAGATAATTTCTGATCAGAGAAAAAAAGAGTCACAGTGTCTGACTTTATATGGTTGTACTAGCTTAAATTTACTTAATGTTCTATTATGTATCTGTAACATCTTTCTCATCTCAAAATCATTCTCACAAATTTGCATATTATACACAATACACTAATCATACATGAAAGTTAATTACATACCTAATGAATTTACTCACTCTAAAAACTTTTGACTTTTGCTTATAGAAAACTTTGGACTGATTTTGGATTGGGTGGCATTCAACTGAAGCTCAATATTTTCCAGGCGCTGCGCCACCCTTATGGGTTTAGCTGTTTCCCGTGAATAAAATGGAAGAAATTGGAAAACTGAAATACTGTTTTTTACGTGACAATTTCTGAGTGTCGCAGCTGATAACCTGATAATGTAACTTCTGAATGGCTTCAAGTTTATTGTGGTTGTGTATTTTGGAATATTTGTCTCTGATCTCTTTCAAACGTTCCATTTAGATTTAGACTGTGTATGTTCTGGTTTATCATTTTTTCTGAAGAAATTTGGAAATTACTTTTTCATATGATGACCTGTGAATACTTCATCTAATTTCCATCAGATCTTCAACGCTAATATTTAACTGTATTATCAACTTATGCCGCACTCTGCACTATTCCAATTACGTGCACTGAGGCCCAGTGGACTGAGGATGTGGAATACGGGGACACCTTTCTCGGGTCTCACAACCTATATACATCTAAATAAAAAAGTTTGCGCTTCTATTGCACATGTCGTCGTCATTTATTTACACACTTGTATGATTTATTCTGAACTGTATCATTTGTACGTCCTCAATACAGACTTTGTTAAATCAATGCCGGTTTCTGGTGAACAGAATTTTGAAATGTGATTTTTTTTTTCATGATTTTCACACTTTGTGTATAAGTTAGTTAGTTAATTAAAGATTAGCCGGTAGTCTCCCGGCCAGGGCCTTGTCCAAGTGGTGGCCCGGCCTTGGCTCCCACTTTAGAGAGTGTCTGAGACCTAAGTCTCCCATGGGAGGAGGCACAAGTACCTCCTCATCTTTGGGACCAACTGTCCCCAGGCCTAGCCACAAGCTAGGCCTCTCTGGTCTGTCATCCCCGCCCCAAGGGGGCTAATGGGAATGACAGTCTTATGAGCTAAAGGCTCGGGCTCAGGCACCTACCCTACCCTAGAAGGGTTAGGCATGGTGTCGATATGCTGTGTATAATTTAGATATGGAAACTCTTTATAGATTATCTTGCAATATGTGTATATACGTATTATCTATATAAATGAAGCTGGTATAATTTACAGATGGTATTTTTTATGCATTATCAAAAAGATATTTTTTAGCTGGTTTTTTAAACTAATATCCATCAAACTTTTCAGAATGTAATGATATTGATATGATATACATTCTGGCCTCAACACCTGGCTGTAAAACGATATTCACTTAGTAACTAGCAAAAAGGCAGTACAGAGAGTAATTGCTAGAACTGCCTTCACTAAAATTAAGTTGGTAATTAAATTAAGTTGCAAACGTTTCGCCACACAGTGGCTTCGTCAGCCCATACAAAAGAGAAACACGAAGAACAGGAGGAGAATGACGTAATCAATCCCTCAACCTTGAGTCTATGTGTTCAGTCCATCAATCTTGAATAGAATACAGAATTGTGCGGAGAAGTAGCTTATATACCGTAGGCAGGAGAGGTGCAGCAGTTGTAGGTGGTGCCACATTTGTCCAATGTGGAAGTATGGACTGATGAAGCCACTGTGTGGCGAAACGTTTCCTCAATAAAGATACCCAAGAGTTGCACATGTGTCTAATTTATCAACGTGTCGGTTCTCTGAACCATTCATCTACAGGATTAGTCGTGTCGGTTTTATTAAGGTCAGTCTTATGGTTTGAGAAACGACAATGGTAGAACAATCCCCTGGGAAATATGAACATTTCTTTAAACACTCCGAACACTATTTTATTTTAAAGACCCAAGTTAATGAGAATCTTCCCCGAGGTATCGTAGGGTCATTGTCTTACGTTATTGAAGATTATCGATTCACACGCACATGTATATATATATATATATATATATATATATATATATATATATATATATATATATATATATATATATATATATATATATATATATATATATATATACGTATGGAGACCTACTCATGTGCATGCACATGCACACATATATACATGCAAACTTGCTTACATATACATAAGAATATTTATGCACAAGTATAAATCCACGCGCACATACATGTATACACAAACTGGTGTAAGACAGTGTGGGTGGTGTAAGAGAGTGCAGGTGGTATAAGACAGTATGTGTGGTGTAAGACAGTATGGGTGGTGTAAGACAGTGTAGGTGGTGTAAGACAGTGAGTGGTGTAAGACAGTATGGGTGGTGTAAGAGAGTGTAGGTGGTATAAGACAGTATGTGTGGTGTAAGACAGTGTGGGTGGTGTAAGACAGTGTAAGTGGTGTAAGACAGTGTGGCATGTGTAAGATAGTGTGGGTGGTGTAAGACAGTGTGGGTGGTGTAAGATAATGTGGCTGGTGTAAGAGAGTGTAGGTGGTATAAGACAGTATGTGTGGTGTAAGACAGTATGGGTGATGTAAGAAAATGTGAGTAGTGTAAGACAGTGTGGGTGGTGTAAGACAGTGTGGGTGGTGTAAGACAGTATGGGTGTTGTAAGACAATGTGAGTAGTGGAAGACAGTGTAGGTGGTGTAAGAGTGTGAGTGGTGTAAAATAGTGTGCGTGGTGTAAGAGAGTGTGGGTGGTGTAAGACAGTGTGGGTGGTGTAAGACAGTGTGGGTGGTGTAAGACAGTGTGGGTGGTGTAAGACAGTGTGTGTGGTGTAAGACAGTGTGGGTGGTGTAAGACAGTGTGAGTGGTGTAAGAGTGTGAATGGTGTAAGACAGTGTGAGTGGTGTAAAATAGTGTGCGTGGTGTAAGAGAGTGTGGGTGGTGTAAGACAGTATGGGTGGTGTAAGACAGTGTGGGTGGTGTAAGACAGTGTGGGTGGTGTAAGACAGTGTGGGTAGTGTAAGACAGTGTGGGTGGTGTAAGCAGTATGGGTGGTGTAAGACAGGGTGAGTGGTGTAAGACAGTGTGAGTGGTGTAAGACAGTGTGGGTGGTGTAAGACAGTATGGGTGGTGTAAGACAGTGTTTGTGGTGTTAAATAGTGTGGGTGGAGTAAGACATTATGGGTGGTGTAAGCAGTGTGGGTGGTGTAAAACAGTGTGGGTGGTGTAAGACAATATGGGTGGTGTAAAACAGTATGGGTGGTGTAAGACAGTGTGGATGGTGTAAGACTGTGTGGGTGGTGTAAGACAATGTGGGTGGTGTAAGACAGTATGGGTGGTGTAAGACAGTATGGGTGGTGTAAGACAGTGTGAGTGGTGTAAGACACTGTGGGTGGTGTAAGACAGTATGGGTGGTGTAAGACAGTGTGGGTGGTGTAAAACAGTGTGGATGGTGTAAGACAGTGTGGGTGGTGTAAGACAGTATAGGTGGTGAAAGACAGTGTGGGTTGTGTAAGACAGTGTAGGTGGTGTAAGACAGTGTGGGTGGTGTAAGACAGAGTGGGTGGTGTAAGACAGTATGGGTGGTGTAAGACAGTATGGGTGGTGTAAGACAGTATGGGTAGTGTAAGACAGTATGGGTGGTGTAAGACAGTGTGGGTGGTGTAAGACAGTGTGGGTGGTGTAAGACAGTGTGGGTGGTGTAAGACAGTGTGGGTTGTGTAAGACAGTGTGGGTGGTGTAAGACAGTGTGGGTGGTGTAAGACAGTGTGGGTGGTGTAAGACAGTATGGGTGGTGTAAGACAGTATGGGTGGTGTAAGACAGTATGGGTGGTGTAAGACAGTATGGGTGGTGTAAGACAGTATGGGTGGTGTAAGACAGTGTGGGTGGTGTAAGACAGTATGGGTGGTGTAAGACAGTGTGGGTGGTGTAAGACAGTATGGGTGGTGTAAGACAGTGTGGGTGGTGTAAGACAGTATGGGTGGTGTAAGACAGTATGGGTGGTGTAAGACAGTATGGGTGGTGTAAGACAGTATGGGTGGTGTAAGACAGTTTGGGTGGTGCAAGACAGTATGGGTGGTGTAAGACAGTATGGTGGTGTAAGACAGTATGGGTGGTGTAAGACAGTATGGGTGGTGTAAGACAGTATGGGTGGTGTAAGACAGTATGGGTGGTGTAAGACAGTATGGGTGGTGTAAGACAGTATGGGTGGTGTAAGACAGTATGGGTGGTGTAAGACAGTATGGGTGGTGTAAGACAGTATGGGTGGTGTAAGACAGTATGAGTGGTGTAAGACAGTATGGGTGGTGTAAGACAGTATGGGTGGTGTAAGACAGTATGGGTGGTGTAAGACAGTGTGTGTGGTGTAAGACAGTATGGGTGGTGTAAGACAGTATGGGTGGTGTAAGACAGTATGGGTGGTGTAAGACAGTGTGTGTGGTGTAAGACAGTATGGGTGGTGTAAGATAGTGTGGGTGGTGTAAGACAGTATGGGTGGTGTAAGACAGTATGGGTGGTGTAAGACAGTATGGGTGGTGTAAGACAGTATGGGTGGTGTAAGACAGTATGGGTGGTGTAAGACAGTATGGGTGGTGTAAGACAGTATGGGTGGTGTAAGACAGTATGGGTGGTGTAAGACAGTATGGGTGGTGTAAGACAGTATGGGTGGTGTAAGACAGTATGGGTGATGTAAGACAGTATGGGTGGTGTAAGACAGTATGGGTGGTGTAAGACAGTATGGGTGGTGTAAGACAGTATGGGTGGTGTAAGACAGTATGGGTGGTGTAAGACAGTATGGGTGGTGTAAGACAGTATGGGTGATGTAAGACAGTATGGGTGGTGTAAGACAGTATGGGTGGTGTAAGACAGTATGGGTGATGTAAGACAGTATGGGTGGTGTAAGACAGTATGGGTGGTGTAAGACAGTGTGGGTGGTGTAAGACAGTATGGGTGGTGTAAGACAGTATGGGTGGTGTAAGACAGTATGGGTGGTGTAAGACAGTATGGGTGGTGTAAGACAGTATGGGTGGTGTAAGACAGTATGGGTGAGACAATGTAAGACAGTATGGGTGGTGTAAGACATGTATATGGGTGGTGTAAGACAGTGTGGGTGGTGTAAGACAGTATGGGTGGTGTAAGACAGTATGGGTGGTGTAAGACAGTATGGGTGGTGTAAGACAGTATGGGTGGTGTAAGACAGTATGGGTGGTGTAAGACAGTATGGGTGGTGTAAGACAGTATGGGTGGTGTAAGACAGTATGGGTGGTGTAAGACAGTATGGGTGGTGTAAGACAGTATGGGTGGTGTAAGACAGTATGGGTGGTGTAAGACAGTATGGGTGGTGTAAGACAGTATGGGTGGTGTAAGACAGTATGGGTGGTGTAAGACAGTATGGGTGGTGTAAGACAGTATGGGTGGTGTAAGACAGTATGGGTGGTGTAAGACAGTATGGGTGGTGTAAGACAGTATGGGTGGTGTAAGACAGTATGGGTGGTGTAAGACAGTATGGGTGGTGTAAGACAGTATGGGTGGTGTAAGACAGTATGGGTGGTGTAAGACAGTATGGGTGGTGTAAGACAGTATGGGTGGTGTAAGACAGTATGGGTGGTGTAAGACAGTATGGGTGGTGTAAGACAGTATGGGTGGTGTAAGACAGTATGGGTGGTGTAAGACAGTATGGGTGGTGTAAGACAGTATGGGTGGTGTAAGACAGTATGGGTGGTGTAAGACAGTATGGGTGGTGTAAGACAGTATGGGTGGTGTAAGACACTCGTTGGTTGGTACACTCGTCATCACAATAAAGGGTCCTCACTATACCCACGCAGATGCAAATTGTTAGGAAAACTTGTACGTTGTGTACTGTATATCTTAACGTAGAGTCAAGTGTTGTCAGACACTCGTAGGTTTTTCAAGGGGCTTTTTTTTTATGGCGCCTCTGAGACAGTACACGCGACGCTCTCTGATTGGTGGAGCTGGTGGAGGCATATCATAAAGATGCTCTGTGATTGGTGGAAGTAGCAGATGGTTATAATCATAACCATAAGTTTTACAGGGGGTGGACGGCTAAGCCAGCGGAAGGCCTCGATCAGATGACCAAAAGCTCCATCTGCGGGTCATCATATGTCTAAGACCCACGTCAGGTAACACTTGTCCTGTTTCCTGACACACCCTACCTAACGTAACCTATGACAGAGGAAGTCTTTAAGTGGTGGAATTACTGTACCTAAGGCACATGACGTCATTCCTCAGTTCTAGTATTTCAGACTACCGAAATTAAAAACTTTCTGATTCTCTGAAACTTGAGAAATTGACTGGATTACCTTATGCAAAACAACCTCTGGGGCAGTAGAATGACAGCTGTCATTCTACTGCCCCAGTGGTTGTTTTGCATTTTGTATCGCTTGGTTTGCGATATTTGCTTAATATACCATTATATATATATATATATATATATATATATATATATATATATATATATATATATGTATATATATATATATATATATATATATATATATATATAGATATAAATATATATAATGGGGTCCACCTCTGGTGTAAATTGTGGGACCCATAGCCTCGGAGAAGTGGATAAAAAGGCTTCAAGGAAGAATATTTGGATTTCTTCCTGAAGCCATTTGAATATTCCACTTCCCCTACCACCCCATCTTTTAAACTATTTTTTTTTTACCAATAGGAATATTTTATTACATAATATGGCACAGAAGATTTAAGAGATACATTGTTGATATAAAGGTGGCATATACGGTACATGTTGTTACGTGTGTATCACCGATTATAAGGCGAAAATCTCATCCAGCTCCTCAGAGCTGGGGCGTGTGCCCAAAATGCAGCATGCATTACCCCTTTGAACAGCCGCACTGAGCCGCTGGAACAGAAAACTAGCCGCCCTGGGATCCCTAGTTACCCTGATGAGTCTTTTTCCCAGCTCCTTAAGGAAATTAGATGCACTCTATCCCCATGAGCCAAGGGTCTCTGAGCCTATATATATATATATATATATATATATATATATATATATATATATATATATATATATATATATATATATATATATATATATACATATATATATATATATAGATAGATAGATAGATATATATAGCATAAGGAACACATTGACATCATAGGACAAAACCAAAGAGACGGTTATTTAACAAATTTTAGTCTTCTACCAATCACAGAAGTTCACCAACACTGGTCAAACGCTTCAGCCAACCACAGAAGCTTCCCTAGAAGCGTCAATCGCCTCAACCAATCAGAGAGCCTCTCTGCAGATTCTGTTGTTTTTAAATAGACTTTAAAAATGGTTATTTACTATAAATTTTCTTACTTCCTCAATCAAGTAATGCATATCTGCAATGAATAGTTTAATTCTTCAGAGCAAAGGAAAACAGCGTTTAAGTTTGTTGAGATAAACACACACTAGTCGAAATGTAGAGCAAGACTTTCACTGAGACGACGTTTCGCCCGTGTAGCTGTTATTTTTATCCAACTTGTGATCAGGGTTTCTGTATATTTCAAGGAAAGAAGGAAGCAAATGCATCACATCCACTCAACGCAAGATTAAGTTGGAAAAAAACATTCCCATACATACCCATGCATTGATTTCTCTGCAGCTCTTGGCACAGATACAACCGAAATAGCTTATCTGCAGATGGACATAATTGTGAAGAAACACTACACTGGCCTCAATATCAAAGATCTTGCACTCGGATGCTCGGGATGGTCGTAAGAAACAAGACAAATCATCAACTCTGACTTTGTTCCTTGTTGGAACTTGCCAAAGTTGAGAACTGAAACGAGGTCACAGAAAATTAACTAAAAAAATGCCACTGGATGCATTTCACTTAATTGATGACTTACACAGTGTTGTCTAAACAAACTTACAGCCTTGCACAGTGAAGAGGTTATATAGCCAATAAAGATGATTGTCTATAGGATTATCTTTGTGTAATGAAGGAGATTGTTTTAATTTAGACCTAACTCTGCATAGTAAGCAAAACAAGTTGCTTTGCTTTGTGTTTAAGCTTGAGTAAAGGGAACTAAAGGGAGTTTAATTTGCTCATTAATCGACTATGTTGTATTATAATACATCACATCGAAGTACATTACAGTACAGTTCAGTACAGTATAGTATAAAACAGTGCAGTACACAACAGCACAGTACAGTACAATAAAGTCTAATGCAGAGCAGAATAATATAGAATAGTGAACATTAAAATGGTATAAAATACCGACAGGTTGTTAGGTAAGACACATATGCAACAGTTAGTTATCTTTATTATGAAACGTTTCGCCTACACAGTAGGCTTCTTCAGTCAAGTACAGAAAAGTTGATAGAAGCAGAAGATACTTGAAAATACATGATACGTCTTCAAGTATCTTCTGCTTCTATCAACTTTTCTGTACTTGACTGAAGAAGCCTACTGTGTAGGCGAAACGTTTCATAATAAAGATACCTAACTGTTGCATGTGTCTTACCTGACAATATAGAATAGTGCAGTATAGTACAGTACAGTATAGTACAACAGAGAATTGTATAGTACAGCAGAGTACGGTTGAGTATAATATAGCACAACACAAAAAAGTACAGTACAGTGCATTAAGTATAACACAGAACAATATATTACAGCACAGAACAGCATAGTGCAGCACAGCACAGAATAGCACAGTGCAGTATAGTACAATACAGAGCAGTACAGTTCACCACAAAACTGTATAGTACAAGTTAGGTTAGGTAAGATTCGTCTGGAAACAGGACGGTATATAAAATT
>NC_091293.1:65003040-65038040 GCF_038502225.1 Cherax quadricarinatus | reverse complement strand
TGGAGTATCATAGGCAAACTTATGACTAGTTAGGATTTATTATTTTAAGATTAAGATTAGTATTTCTGGGTTTATAGTCAGTGGGTAAGTGAGTGTAATTTTGAACCACAAGGTGGTTATCATGTAGTTAGTTGTCGGGGTGGATCAGGGAGATAAGATGTTTTCTAACTGTAGTTTTGAAAGTGATGAATGTGCCTGCAGTTCTAGAGTTTTCAGGTAGGGTGTTCCAGATTTTAGGTCCTTTGAAATACATTGAATTTTTGTAAAGGTTTAGTCGAACACGGGGAATGTCATAGAGATGTTTGTGTCTGGTGTTATGCCTGTGGATCCTGTCACAACTATCAAGAAAGCGTTTTAGGTCAAGGTTAATATTGGAATTTAAGGTCCTGTAGATATAGATTGCACAGTAGTAAGTGTGGATGTTCTGAACAGGGAGTAAGTTTAGATCTGTGAAGAGTGGGGGGGAGAGGGGGTGTTGCCAGGGATGGGATTTAGTGATTATTCTTACTGCGGCTTTTTGTTAGGTTATTATTGGCTTTAGGTGTGTTGCTGCAGTTGAACCCCAAGCACAGATAGCATAGGTGAGGTATGGATAAGTGAATGGTATAGTGTGAGAAGGGCAGTTTGCGGTATGTAATATTGTATCTTGGAGAGGGTTCCCACCGTTTTGGATACTTTTTTTGCTATGTGTTGGATATGGGTGCTGAAATTTAGGTTGTTGTCGAGGTATAGGCCGAGGAATTTGCCCTCATTATGTCTGGCAATTAGAGTGTTGTCGATCTTTATGTTAAGCTGTGCAACACCTGCTCTGCTACCAAACATAATATAGTAGGTTTTGCCAGTGTTAAGTGTAAATTTATTGGCTGTCATCCAAGTCGATATTTTGATCAGCTCCTCGTTAATAATGGTGTTGAGGGTGGCAAGATTAGGGTGGGAGATGACATAAGTCGTGTCGTCAGCAAAGAGAATGGGCTTCAGGTGTTGGGATATGTTTGGAAGATCATTGATGTAAATGAGGAAGAGCAGGGGTCCAAGGACACTTCCCTGTGGAACTCCAGTATCAAGTGGCCGTATTGATGAGGCTGTGTCTTTAATGATGACATACTGATACCTATTAGAAAGGTAGGATTTAAAATATGCAAGCGCATGGCCTCTTATACCATAGTGGTCAAGTTTGTGGAGTAGGATGCCGTGGTCTACTGTGTCAAACGCTTTTCTTTGGTCAATAAAAATTCCTAGCGGATATTCCTTATTTTCCAATGCTGTGTAAAGCAGGTCTAGCATTTTTATAATTGCATTATTAGTGCTTTTATTTTTCCTGAATCCAAATTGGCAAGGGTTGAGTATATTTTGTGACGTTGTAAATGAATATAGTCTCCTGTGCACGAGTTTCTCGAAGATTTTGGATAGCAATGGTAAGTTTGATATAGGCCTATAGTTGTTTACATCTGTAGGGTCACCACCTTTATGTATTGGTGTAATCCTTGCTGTCTTGAATAGTGTCGGGAAAGTGCTAGTTTCTAGTGACTTGTTAAAAAGTAATGTAATAGCATGCGAAAGGACATGGGCCGCTTGCTTGTACAATAATGGTGGGACGTGAGACAGATTCCCCGAGTTATTTTTAAGTGACTTTTTGATCGCAATGACTTCCGTGGGCTCAGTTGGTACAAGATAGAAGGAATTTGGGAAATTCTCATCTAGGTAGTCCCCCAGCACGGGCATTAGTACGTTGGATTTTACTGGCGAGATTAGATCCTATGTTTGAGAAGAAGTCGTTTATCTTGTTAGCTGTATCAGTGGGATGCAGTGGTGTTTCATGAGGTTTAGTTAGAACAATATTCTTGTTTTTTTTTCAGTTTGTGGGTCCCCAGAATCTGGGAAAGTGTTTTCCAGGTCTTTTCTATATCTCCTCTTGTGTCAGTGAATCTGCTGGAGTAGTACAGTTGTTTGACTTTCTTTATTACTTTGGTGAGAACTGATGAATAGTGTTTAAGAATATCTTTGTGTATTAAGCCCTGTCTATATTGCTTTTCATATTGGTGTTTCTTATCAATGGATTTCAGAATGCTGCTGGTTAGTCATGGGCAACCAAGCCGTTTATTCGTGATCTGTTTCGTTTTTATAGGACAATGTTTGTCTAAGTATTTTGTTAAGAAAAATGTCTGTCCAATCGTCAATACCATTGGCAGTGGAGAATTCTGTAGGCCAGTCAACAGTCTCTAGGTCTGCTGTGAAATTCCTTATTGAGGCCTCGTCATGGAGTCTAAATGAAACTTTGTTGTATTCGAGTGGTGGCTTACTAATGTTTGTTAAGAGGAAGGTTGGGTAGTGGTCAGTAGTGCTGTCTGTGATTATCCCTGATTTAAGGGGGGGGGAAGTATATTGGTCCATATGTGGTCTATTATGGTTGCACTTATCTCAGTCAGCCTGGTTGGTTTAGTTATTGTTGGTATGAGAAGTGCGTTGTTCATATTGTTGATGAAATCAGTTACAGTCTGATCATCTGGTAGGCCAAGGTTGATGTTGAAGTCTCCAGCTAAGAGAAGGTGGTGCTTGTTCATTTGTCTGTTTGTTATTAGTGACTTTAGATTCTCACTGAAGTTTAGGATGTTTGTGTGGGGTATCCGGTATATGGCACCGATTGTTATAGGCGTCTTGAGGTTTTTTACAGTAAAATTAGCAAAAATGTATTCCCCATATTCATCACTAAAGCAATTAGTGCTAATACAAGATAGTTGGTTAGAGTAATAGATTGCAGTACCACCCCGAACTTGGTATGGTCTGCAGTTGTGGATTGCTGTGTATCCTGGAAGTGGGTAGATATCAATTGTGTCCTGTTTAAGCCAGGTCTCAGTAAGAATAATGCAGGAGAAGGGTGTCTTTAGTGACTCAAGGAGTGCCAGGAGGTCATCATAGTGTTTGCTTAAGGACCTGATGTTGTAGTTAAGAACTGATAGACTTTGAGCAGTGTTCAGGATAGTGCTGGCTTGTGATGCTGTGTAATAAAGGCAGTTACTTTCCAATAAGTTTTGATTGTGTGTTAGATTATGGAGGTTTAGATCAGGGTCAACGTGATCAATCATCTTTTAGATTTAAATAGTGGTTGTTTATATCCTGTATTATGTGGTGTGGGGAGCAAGGGGCTAGTAACCTCTTCTCCAATATATATTACTAAATGTAAAAGGAGAAACTTTCGTTTTTCCTTTTGGGCCACCCCACCTCAGTGGGATACGGCCGGTGTGTTGAAAGAAAGAAATATATATATATATATATATATATATATATATATATATATATATATATATATATATATATATATATATATATATATATATATATATATATATACGTTGATGATATATTGGTTTTCTATCCGAGACGTCTCAATATCCAGGCCCTTCTCAACAAGATCAATGCAGTTGAACCATCAATAAAGTTTACACTTGAACTCGAAAATGATGGCAAACTTCCTTTCCTCGACGTTCTCCTGTGCAGATCTCCCGACAGTGACAAACTTCTCTTCAAAGTGTATAGAAAACCTACCAACGAGGACGATCTTATACACTTTTATTCACACCAAGACACCCGCACTAAGAAAGGAGTCCTCATTGGCTACTTCTTGAGAGCTCTTCGCATCTCCAGCCCTTTTTTTTTTCTAGAAGAAGAATGCACTTACATAACACAAGCCTTTGCACGTCTTCAGTTCCCATCTTTCTTTATCCGAGATTGCAGACTCAAGGCACAAGCTATCCTCAACAAACCGCCCATGGAACAGCCCCCTAAGCAGTTCATAGTACTCCCATGTGGTGAGGTTGCCACAAATACTCGCCGGGCACTTGCTATGAGTAACATCAACGTTTCCACCATAAACACATCATCTATCAAAGACCTCACTACGAAACGCAGCCCCACACCTCTAACTTCTACAGCAGGCGTCTACACTATCCCCTGTGGGTTCTGTCCCAAGAAATATGTAGGCGAGACAGGCAGAGATCTTGCAGTCCCCCTGAATGAGCATCGAAATGCCTCTAACAGAGACGATGTAAGGTACGCCTGTGTCCTCCACAGAGACTCCACGGGGCATTTGATGAACTGGAATGAGGCACAACTCGTTCTCACAGAACCAGACCTCAGACGCCGACGGTGCCTAGAAGCCTCACTAATCGCCGTCACCGACACTATAGAACGCAACACTGGATACTACAAAATTTCAAAAACATTGGCATACATGATACTTAACCAACCCAACAACACAGGAATCACATGATTTCATCGTCTACCCGTTCACAACATGACATTCCTCAGGTCACGTGCGTCACTCACATCTCACTCTCCGCCTATATATATAATGTCTTTCTACCTCTGTATGTTAGAAGTGATCAAGGTCCCAGGACCGAAACGTTTTCTAATAAATATGTCATAGTGTTTGCTTAAGTGTCTTTCTAAACCAACTTGTCGGTATTTATTACCAAGGTTTATATCACATATATATATACAGGGTGGGCCAAAAGTAGGCTTACACTTAGTAGCTATGCACTTAACTCCTGCACCTGCTCGGAATTTTCACACTTCCAATACTGCTGTAGTCTTGGAATACTGGTTTGGAATAATGGTTTGACATAATGGTTTGGAATTATGGTTTAGATAAATTAAATCGAAAACGTGAACAGATAGTGAAACAACTGTTTGGCCCACCCTGTATAAACGCAAATGAACGACTGTTAAGGAATAAACAGAAAAATGGATTGGGACTCGAAACTTGGACCTGACAGGCAGCAGGTCCAGTTGTGAACCATGCAGTTCAGAGGCTTACAATGGGAAAGGTTCACATACAAAATACCTGTGGCATGTCTGCTGTCTGCCAGGACCAGTTTTCCAGACTTTGAAGGGGAGGAGAATAAATTTATTATGAAAGCTTCTGGGGCTTCAAGAAGGAACAGTTGGGTCATAGTCGGTGGCCTCTGATGCAGATACAACATAGAAGCGCTGTCTGCAACCTCCCTGCTACCTTTCAGGACCTGCTGCCTGTCAGGACCTGCTACCTGTCAGGGCTTGGTACCTGTCAGGACCTGGTGCCTGTCAGGACCTGCTAACTGTCAGGATCTGCTACCTGTCAGGACCTGCTACCTGTCAGGACCTGCAACCTATCAGAACCAAGGTTTGAGTACTCATCATTCTTCTGTTTATTCACTGTAATTCATTATTACATATATTAAATTATTTTGTATTATTTTATATATATATTTTACAGTAATAAGAGGAATTTTAGAAGATGCTAACAGATTAGTAAATTCTGTATTTAAATTAGAAACAACAAAATTACACGGGGAACAATTCTGCTCAACTACAGACTTAGAAAATGTAGTTAGTGATTACAACTGGATTAATACGAATTTATCCACGAAGCTCTAGTTGCAAGAGATGTTATATAATTACATTAAAACTGAACTGGAATAACTGAGAAAAATATAATGAACTCTTAGTTCTTTCAATCAGAATATTCAAAAAGTTACTTAAAATTATTTTTCATTTCATTGATATAAATATTATTTGGATTGTAACCACACACTGGCTGTCTTCAAGAAGGCACTGGACAGGCACCTAAAGTCAGTACCTGACCAACCGGGCTGTGGTTCGTGCGTCAGCTTGCGTGCGGCCAGCAGTAACAGCCTGGTTGATCAGACCCTGATCCACCATGAGGCCTGGTGTATATATAGGCCTAAATACCACTGCTTTATCTGGAGCCGGAGGCCTGAGTGTAGATATAGGCGTAAATACCACTCCACATATCTCCGACCCCTAAGTCTGTTAGGAACAGAAAACTGCCAGATCAGTTTTGCAATTTAAGGAAATGTCTTAAAAAGTAGGTGAAATTTGGATATTTCAGACTCTGATTTTATTAGACACTCTTGTTACAGGTCTTGTGTACTCATGGAAACGATATATGTCCAAGGAATTAGTTGTGTGAGCTCCAAAAATACGAAGGGCGAATGTATCGCTGGCATCTGCCGTACTGGTTGATGCTTGTGTAGTATTGAAAAGAGATACCGGGTCACAGCAGTTTAGGATAGGCTTCAGGATGTGAAATTCTTTTTTCTTGCCGTTGTTTGACAATTAGTTAATGGGTGATGGAAAGGAAGTTGCTGGCTCTGGTATCAGAAAATCACTTGCACTTTGTTAATATCATCAAAATTATTGAGACTGTGAGGTTTACCAAACTTGTTAAAGATTATTTTGGTGAATGGTTTGGAGAGGAGAAATGAGATGGGAAAGTTAATCCATGTTATCACCTATTATTGTAATTATTTATCCTTTATTGCTCTAGTTTGCAAATTGCTTAAACAGTTATTATAACCGCATCATCATTGGCCTAATGAAGCATTATGTCCTCAGACTTAAGGTACATTTTTAGTTTATTCACATTTCTTGATCTATTATTAAGGAAATCTGCTTGTTGTATTTTTGTAGCTGCAGTTTCCTCAGCTGCATTTCCAGCAGAACCTGTTGAGCTCCACGATTTAGTTTCTGAGTTTTAGTTGTTGGTTGACTTAAGAAATCGTAATGACACGATTGCAAATAAACCATACCCCCGGCCGGGATTGAACCCGCGGTCATAGAGTCTCAAAACTCCAGCCCGTCGCGCTAGCCACTAGACCAGCTAGCCACAATAAGATTCATCCAACTAGGTATATTTCTACACCATAGGAAAGTTAGCACAGGCACCTCTGTGACCACAAATGCAAGTTTTTACAGACGAATCTCCAGCTAGCGTGGCCGTGACGAACTCTAGCTCAAGTCCCTTCACTGCCGTCAACATGACTTAAGAAATCGTAATGACACGATTGCAAATAAACCATACCCCCGGCCGGGATTGAACCCGCGGTCATAGAGTCTCAAAACTCTGCGCTAGCCACTAGACAGCTAGCCACAATAAGATTCATCCAACTAGCTACACCATAGGTTCACAGGCAGTGACCTGCAAGTTTTTACAGACGACGTAGCGTGGCCGTGACGGGGGTATGGTTTATTTGCAATCGTTAGATTTCTTAAATGTTGACGGCAGTGAAGGGACTTGAGCTAGAGTTCGTCACGGCCACGCTAGCTGGAGATTCGTCTGTACTTGATTTGTGGTCACAGAGGTGCCTGTGCTAACTTTCCTATGGTGTAGAAATATACCTAGTTGGATGAATCTTATTGTGGCTAGCTGGTCTAGTGGCTAACGCGACGGGCTGGAGTTTTGAGACTCTATGACCGCGGGTTCAATCCCGGCCGGGGGTATGGTTTAGTTGTTGGTGTCTAGCTCCGTGGTAACTTACTGGTCACTCTGATACAGAGTTTGCAGGTTCGAGTCCTGCAGTGAACGTAGAAACAATGTTAGTAAATAATTTCGCCTGTTTACGAATTTGGAAAAACTAATCCCTTCCTCTACATCTTTTATTAAACATATTATCACATTTAGGTGACCAGTTCTTTGAAATTCATTTTGTAGTAAAACTTTTTCAATCTAATATTTTTCCTATAAGCTTAATACAAATTAGAAAATAATATAGGATATAAGAGACAAGAAATTAATCTGAACGATTTTTACTGAGTGGCTAACACAGTCTTGGGTTATTTTGTGTATTTCGTGAATACAATCAACATAGAGACCTCATTAATAAGCTATGTCCTAGAATTTGTATTGATAAAGCCACTGGATGGCGAAACGTCTACAATAAAGATACCCAGATGTTGCACATGTGTCTTAATTTCACACTTCAATATATCCCACATACACGACTCATCAATACACTTCAGTATATCCCACATGCATAACTCATCAATACACTTCACTACATCCAACATATATAATTCATCAATACGCTTCAATATATCCCACGTACATAACTCATCAATACACTTTAGTACATCCCACATAAATTACCCATCAATACACTTCAACATATCCCACATACATTATTCATCAATATGTTTCAATATATCCCGCGTACATAACTCATCAATACACTTTAGTACATCCCACATACATAACTCATCAATACACTTCAATATATCCCACATACATAACTCATCAATACACTTCAATATATCCAACATACATAACTCATCAATACATTACCCATCAATACACTTCAATATATCCAACATACTTAACTCATCAATACATTACCCATCAATACACTTCAATATATCCAACATACTTAACTCATCAATACACTTCACTACATCCAACATACATAATTCATCAATATACTTCAGTACATCCCAGATACCTAGTAACTCATCAATACACTTCACTACATCCAACATACGTAATTCATCAATATACTTCAGTACATCCCAGATACCTAGTAACTCATCAATACACTTCACTACATCCAACATACGTAATTCATCAATATACTTCAGTACATCCCAGATACCTAGTAACTCATCAATACACTTCACTACATCCAACATACGTAATTCATCAATATACTTCAGTACATCCCAGATACCTAGTAACTCATCAATACACTTCACTACATCCAACATACGTAATTCATCAATATACTTCAGTACATCCCAGATACCTAGTAACTCATCAATACACTTCACTACATCCAACATACGTAATTCATCAATATACTTCAGTACATCCCAGATACCTAGTAACTCATCAATACACTTCACTACATCCAACATACGTAATTCATCAATATACTTCAGTACATCCCAGATACCTAGTAACTCATCAATACACTTCACTACATCCAACATACGTAATTCATCAACATACTTCAGTACATCCCAGATACCTAGTAACTCATCAATACATTACCCATCAATACACTTCAATATATCCAACATACTTAACTCATCAATACACTTCACTACATCCAACATACATAATTCATCAACATACTTCAGTACATCCCAGATACCTAGTAACTCATCAATACACTTCACTACATCCAACATACGTAATTCATCAATATACTTCAGTACATCCCAGATACCTAGTAACTCATCAATACACTTCACTACATCCAACATACGTAATTCATCAATATACTTCAGTACATCCCAGATACCTAGTAACTCATCAATACACTTCACTACATCCAACATACGTAATTCATCAACATACTTCAGTACATCCCAGATACCTAGTAACTCATCAATACATTACCCATCAATACACTTCAATATATCCAACATACTTAACTCATCAATACACTTCACTACATCCAACATACATAATTCATCAACATACTTCAGTACATCCCAGATACCTAGTAACTCATCAATACATTGCCACACATTTTCACACTCCCAGTATTGCATGAAACATTGTCAATATCATAGTTTTTTTCTTCGGCTTCTGTGTAAAGTGTATTTCCCTTTTATATAAACGATGCATAACAATAATTAAAACAGATTTTCCTTTCATAAATGTTTTTAAAGGCAATTTCGTAAACTTGTGTTTTTTACCATAAAAATAACTTAAATTCCGAGAATTTAATATTAAAATTGCTGTACACAACAGTGGGAGCAATAAATATAATTGTATTTGTAAAAATCTTTCAAAAGTTGCTTTTACGAGAGTACAACTCAGTAGCGCATCTGTTTCGTGGATACCAAACGGAGGATAGAGCTGCCACTGACGTTTGGGCTGAATGACCCACATGGGTTTGGCGTTTCGCTTAAAGTATTCTTAAAATATTTTAGTCCTTCACCACTGATAACATGGATCATGTGTATGTGTGTGTGTGTGTGTGTGTGTGTGTGTGTGTGTGTGTGTGTGTGTGTGTGTGTGTGTGTGTTTGTGTGTGTGCGTGTGTACTCACCTCTTCACTGGTCACTACTAGGTCCTCTCTCGTTCCATTCATCGCTCTTATTTATTATTCCATCTGTATTAGTTTACCATACTCTCAGTGATTGGTCTACCATACAAGTGATGGAGACACTTGTGCAGGGGGGACGGAGAATCTTGTGTTGGGGGATGGGTAATCTTGTGCTGGGGACGGGGACTCATGTGTTGGGGGATGTGGAATCTTGTGCTGGGGGATGGGGGCTCTTGTACTGTGGGTGATGGAGACTCTTGTGCTTGGGGGATGGGGACTCTTGTGCTGTGGAGGATGGGAACTCTTGTGCTGGGGGAGGGGGACTTTTGTGCTGAAAGTGATGGGGAATTCTTGTGCTGGAGAATTTGTCCTCTTGTGTTGTGGGTAATGGGGACTCTTGTGCTGGGGGAAGTGGGCTCTTGTGCTGGGGGATGGGGACTCCTGTACTGAAGGATGGGGACTCTTTTACTGTGGGTGATGAGGACTCTTGCGCTGGGAATGGGAGGCCTCGTGCTGGTGGGATGGGGAATCTTGTACTGGGGGATGGATACTCTTGTACTGTCTTCCTTACTTCATCCATCACTAATCTTAACCTACCTTGTTCTACCTTCCTCAGTTTTTCCAGCCTGCTTTGCGACTCCTTCCTCACTGTCTGTAGCCCTTCTTTCTCAGTCTGCTTTACCACCCTCAGCTTGAAGCACTCTGCCTTGTTTGGCCTGCCTTACTGCCACCAGCTTGCCTTAATGTTTCCAGCCTGCATTATTGCTTGCAACCTGCCTTAATGCCTCCAGCCTGCCTTAATCCTTGCAGCCTGCCTTACTGCTTCCAGCCTGCCTTATTGCCTCCAGCCTGCCTTACTGCTTCCGGCCTGCCCTACTACCTCCATCCTGCCTTACTGCTTCAGCCTGCCTTAATTAATGCTTCGTGCCTGCATTATTCTGCCTTGTGCATGCCTTACTACTTCCAGGATGCCTTTCTGCTCCCAGCCTACCTTACTGCTTCCAGCCTGCATTACTCTGCCTTGTTCTGCCTACCGTACTGCTTCAAGCATGCCTTACCTTCTTCCAGTCTGATTTACTGCTTTCAGCCTGCCTTACTGCTTCCAGCCTGCCTTACTGCTTCCAGCCTGCCTCACTGCTTCCAGCCTGCCTCACTGCTTCCAGCCTGCCTCACTGCTTCCAGCCTGCCTTCCTTTAACCTGCCTTACCGCCTCGAGCCTGCCTTACTGCTTCCAACTTTCCTTACTGCTTCCAGACTGCCTTACTTCCTTTAACCTGCCTTACCGCCTCAAGCCTGCCTTACTGCTTCCAACCTTCCTTACTGCTTCTAGCCTGCCTTACTGCTTCCAGCCTACTTTACTGTCTCCAGACTGCCTTATTGTTTCTAGCTTGCCTTATTGACTCCAGCTTGCCTTACTGGCCTGCATTACTGCTTGCAGCCTGCCTTACTGCTTCCAGTCTGATTTACTGCTTCCAGCCTGACTTACTGCTTCCAGACAGTTCTACTACCTCCATCCTGCCTTACTGCTTTCAACCTGCCTTAATTAATGCTTCCTGCCTGCATTACTCTGCCTTTCTGCTTCCAGCCTGCCTTACTGCTTCCAGCCTGCCTTACTGTCTCCAGCCTGCCTTACTGCCTCCAGACTGCCTTACTGCCTCCAGACTGCCTTACTGCCTCCAGACTGCCTTACTGCCTCCAGACTGCCTCACTGCCTCTAGCTTGTTTCCAGCCTGCCTTACTGCTTGTAGCCCCTTACTGTCTCCAGCTTTCCTTACTGCTTCCAGCCTGCCTTACTGCTTCCAGCCTGCCTTACTGCTTCCAGCCTGCCTTACTGCTTCCAGCCTGCCTTACTGCTTCCAGCCTGCCTTACTGCTTCCAGCCTGCCTTACTGCTTCCAGCCTGCTTCACTGCTTCCAGCTTCCTTACTGCTTCCAGCCTGCCTTACTGCCTCCAGCCTGCCTTACTGCTTCCAGCCTGCCTTACTGCCTCCAGCCTGCCATACTGCCTCCAGCCTGCCTTACTGCTTCCAGCCTGCCTTACTGCTTCCAATCTGCCTTATTGCTCCCAACCTGCCTTACTGCTTTCAGCCTGCCTCACACTGCCTTGCACTGCCTTCCTCACTTCTCTGCCTTGCTGTGGCATGCTCCGTCATGTTCTGCCATGCTCTACTATGCTCTGTCATGCTCTATGATGCTCTGTCATACCCTGCCATGCTCTGCCCTGCTCTGTCATGCTCTGTCACGCTCTATCTTATTGTGTCTCACTCTACCATGCTCTGCCATGCTCTGTCATATTCTGTCATGCTCTTCCATGCTCTGTCATGGTCTGCCATGCTCTGTCATGTTCTGCCATGCTCTGTCATGCTCTGTCATTCCCTGCTATGCTCTGCCATCTCTACCATGCTCTGTCACGCTCTGTCATGCTCTGAGTGTTTATTCATGCTCTGCTGTGCTTTTACATGCTCTGTCATGTTCTGTCATGCTTTGTCATGCTCTGCCAAGCTCTACCATGCTGTGTCATGCTCTATCATGCTCTGTCATGATCTGCCATGCTCTATCATGCTATGTCATGCTCTGCCATGATCTGTCATGCGCTGCCATGCTCTACCATGTTCTTTCATGCTCTGCCATGCTCTGTCATGCTCTGCCATGCTCTGCCATCTCTACCATGCTCTGTCATTCTCTGCCATGCTTTGTCATACTCTGCCATTCTCTGCCATGCTCTACCATCTCTACCATGCTTTATCATTCTTTGCCATACTCTACCATGCTCTGTAATGCTCTGCCATGCCCTGTCATGTTGTGCCATGTTCAGGCATGTTCTGCCATGCTCTGTCAGGCTCTCCCATAATCTGTCATGCTCTGCAATGCTCTGCCACATTCTACCATTTTGTTTTATACTCTCTCATCTCATGCTCTGTCATGCTCTGCCATTCTCTGCCATGATCTGCCATCTATACCATGCTCTGTCAGTCTCTGCCATGTCAGGCATGTTCTGCCATGCTCTGTCAGGCTCTCCCATAATCTGTCATGCTCTGCAATGCTCTGCCACGTTTTACCATTTTGTTTTATACTCTCTCATCTCATGCTCTGTCATGCTCTGCCATTCTCTGCCATGATCTGCCATATACCATGCACTGTCAGTGTGTCATGTTCTGTGCTCTGTCAGGCTGCTCACATGTGTCATGTCTGCTATGCTCTACCATGGTCTGTCATGCTGTGCCATGCTCAGTCATGTTCTGCCATGATCTGCCATGCTCTACTATGCTGTTTCAAGATCTACCATGCTCTGCCATGCTCTGCCATGATCTGTCATGCTTTGCAATGCTCTGTCATGCTCTACGATGCTCTGTCATGCTCTGCTATTCTCTGCCATGCTCTACCATCTCTACCATGCTCTGTCATTCTCTGCCATGCTCTGCCATGCTCTGTCAGGCTCTGCTATGCTCTGTTATGCTCTGCTATGCTCTACCATGGTCTGTCATGCTCTGCCATGCCATGTTATGCTCTGCCATTCTCAGTCATGTTCTGCCATGCTCTGCCATGCTCTACCATGCTTTGTCATGCTCTGCCATGCTGTTATGCTTTGCAATGCTCTGTCATGCTCTACCATGTTCTTTCCCGCTCTCCCATGCTCTGCTATTCTCTGCCATACTCTGCCATCTATACCAGGCTCTGTCATTCTCTGCCATGCTCTGTCATGCTGTGCCATGCTCTGCCATGCTCTGCTATGCTCTGCTATACTCTACCATGGTCTGTCATGCTCTGCCATGCCATATTATGCTCTGCATTCTCAGTCATGTTCTGCCATGCTCTGCCATGCTCTACCATGCTATGTCATGCTCTGCCATGCTGTCATGCTGTACCATGCTGTCATGCTCTGCTCTGTCATGATCTACAATTCTGTGTTATGCTCTGCCATGTTCTACCTTGCTCTGTCATGCACTGTCAGGCTCTCTCATGCGTTGTCATACTCTATCATGCTCCGCCATGCTCTGTCATGCTCCGCCATGCTCTGGCATGCTATGCCATGCTTTGTCATGCTCTGCCATGCTCTACCACGCTCTGTCGTGCTCGCTATGCTCATCCATGCTCTGTCATGTTCTGCCATGCTCTGCCATGTTCTGCCATGTTCTGCCATGCTCTACCATGCTCTAGCAAGCTCTGCCATTCTCTACCATGCTCTGTCATACTCTACCATGCTATGTCGTACTGTACTATGCTCTGTCATACTCTACCACTCTCTGTCATGCTCTGTCATGCTTTGTCGTTCTTTACTATTCTCTGTCATGCTCTGTCATGATCTACCATACTCTCTCATGCTCTGTCATACTCTACCATGCTCTGTCATATTCTACCATGCTCTGTCATAGTGTACCATGCTCTGTCATACTCTGCCATGCTCTGTCATGCTCTGTCATACTCTACCATGCTCTGTCATACTTTACTATTCTCTGTCGTGCTCTGTCATACTCTACCATACTCTGCCATGCTCTGTCATACTCTACCATCCTTTGTCATGCTCTGTCATACTCTACCATGCTCTGTCATGCTCTGCCATGATCTGTCATGCTCTGCCATGCTCTGTCATACTCTACCATGCTCTGTCATGCTCTGTCATACTCTGCCATCCTTTGTCATGCTCTGTCATACTCTACCATGCTCTGCCATGCTCTGTCATGCTCTGCCATGATCTGTCATGCTCTGCCATGCTCTGTCATACTCTACAATGCCCTGTCATGCTCTCTCATACTCTACAATGCTCTGCCATGCTCTGTCATGCTCTGTCATGATCTGTAATGCTCTGCCATGCTCTGTCATGCTCTGTCATGCTCTGTCATGCTCTGCCATGCTCTGTCATGCTCTTCCATGCTCTGCCATGCTCTGTCATGTTCAATCATGCTCTTTCATGCTTCGCCATGCTCTGCCATGCTCTGTCGTGCTCTGTCATGCTCTGTCATGCTCCGCCATGCTCTGTCATGCTGTTTCATGCTCCACCATGCTCTGCCATGCTCTGTCATGCTCTGTCATGCTCTTTCATGCTCCGCCATGCCCTGCCATGCCCTGCCATGTCCTGTCATGCCCTGCCATGCCCTGCCATGCCCTGCCATGATCTGCCAACTCCAACAAACTTCTTCATTACATCTATTATTTCCTCTTAATCACTTGAGTGCCTCCTCAAATTACGTGTCTCAGCCGCTGCTCATCTAGTGCTCAGTATGTGTGTGCAAATACGCACACAGTGTGTGAATATGCACACAGTGTGTGTAAATACGCACACAGTGTGTGAATATGCACACAGTGTTTGTGTAAATACGCACAGTCTGTGCAAGTTCACATAATGTGCACACATTATGTAAATCCGCTTATTACGTCCGTCACATGGTAAACATTTCTAAAATAAGATAAACATGTTTAAACAATGGAAAAAAACAACATTATATAGTATATTGGGAGAATTTTTTCTCCAAAACCCAGTGAATGTGAGGCTCCCTGGGGAAAGTGAGGCTCCCTGGGGAAAGTGAGGCTCCCTGGGGAAAGTGAGGCTCCCTGGGGAAAGTGAGGCTCACTGAGGAAAAAGAGACTCCCTGGGGAAAGTGAGGCTCCCTGGGGAAAGTGAGGCTCCCTGGGGAAAGTGAGGCTCCCTGGGGAAAGTGAGGCTCCCTGGGGAAAGTGAGGCTCACTGGGGAAAAAGAGACTCCCTGGGGAAAGTGAGACTCCCTGGGGAAAGTGAGGCTCCCTGGGGAAAGTGAGGCTCCCTGGGGAAAGTGAGGCTCCCTGGGGAAAGTGAGGCTCCCTGGGGAAAGTGAGGCTCCCTGGGGAAAGTGAGGCTTCCTGGGGAAAGTGAGGCTTCCTGGGGAAAGTGAGGCTTCCTGGGGAAAGTGAGGCTTCCTGGGGAAAGTGAGGCTTCCTGGGGAAAGTGAGGCTTCCTGGGGAAAGTGAAAAGTGAGGCTTCCTGGGGAAAGTGAGGCTTCCTGGGGAAAGTGAGGCTTCCTGGGGAAAGTGAGGCTCCCTGGGGAAAGTGAGGCTTCCTGGGGAAAGTGAGGCTTCCTGGGGAAAGTGAGGCTCCCTGGGGAAAGTGAGGCTCCCTGGGGAAAGTGAGGCTTCCTGGGGAAAGTGAGGCTCCCTGGGGAAAGTGAGGCTCCCTGGGGAAAGTGAGGCTCCCTGGGGAAAGTGAGGCTCCCTGGGAAAAGTGGGGCTCCCTGGGGAAAGTGAGGCTCCCTGGGGAAAGTGAGGCTTCCTAGGGAAAGTGAGGCTTCCTGGGGAAAGTGAGGCTCCCTGGGGAAAGTGAGGCTCCCTGGGGAAAGTGAGGCTTCCTGGGGAAAGTGTGGCTTCCTGGGGGAAGTGAGGCTCCCTGGGAAAAGTGAGGCTTCCTGGGGAAAGTGAGGCTCCCTGGGGAAAGTGAGGCTCCCGGGGGACGGTGAGGCTCCCTGGGGTGAAAGTGAGGCTTCCTGGGGAAAGTGAGGCTCCTCCCTGGGGAAAGTGAGGCTCCCTGGGGAAAGTGAGGCTCTCCTGGGGAAAGTGAGTGAGGCTCCTGGGGAAAGTGAGGCTCCCTGGGGAAAGTGAGGCTCCTTGGGGAAAGTGAGGCTCTCTGGGGAAAGTGAGGCTCCCTGGGGAAAAGTGAGGCTCCTTGGGGAAAGTGAGGCTCCCTGGGGAAAGTGAGGCTCCCTGGGGAAAGTGAGGCTCCCTGGGGAAAGTGTGGCTGCCTGGGGTAAGTGAGGCTCCCTGGGGAAAGTGAGGCTTCCTGGGGAAAGTGAGGCTCCCTGGGGAAAGTGAGGCTCCCTGGGGAAAGTGAGGCTCCCTGGGGAAAGTGAGGCTCTCTCGGGAAAGCGAGGCTCCCTGGGGAAAGCGAGGCTCCCTGGGGAAAGTGAGGCTCCCTGGGGAAAGTGAGGCTCCCTGGGGAAAGTGAGGCTCCCTGGGGAAAGTGAGGCTCCCTGGGGAAAGTGAGGCTCCCTGGGAAAAGTGAGGCTCCCGGGGGTAATTGAGGCTCTCTGGGGAAAGTGAGGCTCTGGGGAAAGTGAGGCTCTCTGGGGAAAGTGAGGCTCTCTGGGGAAAGTGAGGCTCCCTGGGGAAAGTGAGGCTCTCTGGGGAATGTGAGGCACTCTGGTGAAAGTAATGGATCACTGGGGAAAGTGAGGCTCTCTGGGGAAAGTGAGGCTCTCTGGGGAAAGTGAGGCTCCCTGGGGAAAGTGAGGCTCCCTGGGGAAAGTGAGGCTCCCTGGGGAAAGTGAGGCTCCCTGGGGAAAGTGAGGCTCCCTGGGGAAAGTGAGGCTCTCTGGGGAAAGTGAGGCTCCCTGGGGAAAGTGAGGCTCCCTGGGGAATGTGAGGCTCCCTGGGGAAAGTGAGGCTCCCTGGGGAAAGTGAGGCTCCCTGGGGAAAGTGAGGCTCCCTGGGGAAAGTGAGCCTCCCTGGGGAAAGTGAGGCTCTCTCGGGAAAGCGAGGCTCCCTGGGGGAAGCGAGGCTCCCTGGGGAAAGTGAGGCTCCCTGGGGAAAGTGAGGCTCCCTGGGGAAAGTGAGGCTCCCTGGGGAAAGTGAGGCTCCCTGGGGAAAGTGAGGCTCCCTGGGAAAAGTGAGGCTCCCTGGGGAAAGTGAGGCTCTCTGGGGAAAGTGAGGCTCTCTGGGGAAAGTGAGGCTCTCTGGGGAAAGTGAGGCTCCCTGGGGAAAGTGAGGCTCTCTGGGGAATGTGAGGCACTCTGGTGAAAGTAATGGATCACTGGGGAAAGTGAGGCTCTCTGGGGAAAGTGAGGCTCTCTGGGGAAAGTGAGGCTCCCTGGGGAAAGTGAGGCTCCCTGGGGAAAGTGAGGCTCCCTGGGGAAAGTGAGGCTCCCTGGGGAAAGTGAGGCTCCCTGGGGAAAGTGAGGCTCTCTGGGGAAAGTGAGGCTCCCTGGGGAAAGTGAGGCTCCCTGGGGAATGTGAGGCTCCCTGGGGAAAGTGAGGCTCCCTGGGGAAGGTGAGGCTCCCTGGGGAAAGTGAGGCTCCCTGGAGAAAGTGAGGCTTCCTGGGGAAAGTGAGGCTCCCTGGGGAAAGTGGGGCTCCCTGGGGAAAGTGAGGCTCTCTGGGGAAAGTGAGGCTCTCTGGGGAAAGTGAGGCTCCCTGGGAAAAGTGAGGCTCCCTGGGAAAAGTGAGGCTCCCTGGGGAAAGTGAGGCTCCCAGGGGAAAGTGAGGCTCCCTGGGGAAAGTGAGGCTCCCTTGGGAAAGTGAGGCTCTCTTGGGAAAGTGAGGCTATCTTAGGAAAGTGAGGCTCCCTGGGAAAAGTGAGGCTCCCTGGGGAAAGTGAGGCTCTCTGGGGAAAGTGAGGCTCTCTGGAGAAAGTGAGGCTCCCTGGGAAAAGTGAGGCTCCCTGGGAAAAGTGAGGCTCCCTGGGGAAAGTGAGGCTCCCCGGGGAAAGTGAGGCTCCCTGGGGAAAGTGAGGCTCCCTTTGGGAAAGTGAGGCTCTCTGGGGAAAGTGAGGCTCTCTGGGGAAAGTGAGGCTCCCTAAGAAAAGTGAGGCTCCCTGGGGAAAGTGAGGCTCTCTGGGGAAAGTGAGGCTCTCTGGGGAAAGTGAGGCTCCCTGGGAAAAGTGAGGCTCTCTGGGGAAAGTGAAGCTCTCTGGGGGAAGTGAGGCTCCCTGGGGAAAGTGAGGCTGCCTGAGAAAAATGAGGCTCCCTGGGGAAAGTGAGACTCCCTGGGGAAAGTGAGGCTCTCTGGGGAAAGTGAGGCTCCCTGGGGAAAGTGAGGCTCCCTGGGGAAAGTGAGGCTCTCTGGGGAAAGTGAGGCTCCCTGGGGAAAGTGAGGCTCCCTGGGGAAAGTGAGGCTCTCTGGGGAAAGTGAGGCTCCCTGGGGAATGTGAGGCTCCTTGGGGAAAGTGAGGCTCTTTGGGGAAAGTGAGGCTCCCTGGGGAAAGTGAGGCTCCCTGGAAAAAGTGAGGCTCCCTGGGGAAAGTGAGGCTCCCTGGGGAAAGTGAGGCTCCCTGGGGAAAGTGAGGCTCCCTGGGGAAAGTGAGGCTCCCTGGGGAAAGTGAGGCTCTCTCGGGAAAGCGAGGCTCCCTGGGGAAAGCGAGGCTCCCTGGGGAAAGTTAGGCTCCCTGGGGAAAGTGAGGCTCCCTGGGGAAAGTGATTCTCCCTGGGGAAAGTGAGGCTCTCTGGGGAAAGTGAGGCTCCCTGGGGAATGTGAGGCTCCTTGGGGAAAGTGAGGTTCCCTGGGGAAAGTGAGGCTCCCTGGGGAAAGTGAGGCTCCCTGGAAAAAGTGAGGCTCCCTGGGGAAAGTGAGGCTCCCTGGGGAAAGTGAGGCTCCCTGGGGAAAGTGAGGCTCCCTGGGGAAAGTGAGCCTCCCTGGGGAAAGTGAGGCTCTCTCGGGAAAGCGAGGCTCCCTGGGGAAAGCGAGGCTCCCTGGGGAAAGTGAGGCTCCCTGGGGAAAGTGAGGCTCCCTGGGGAAAGTGAGGCTCCCTGGGGAAAGTGAGGCTCCCTGGGGAAAGTGAGGCTCCCTGGGGAAAGTGAGGCTCCCTGGGGAAAGTGAGGCTCCCTGGGGAAAGTGAGGCTCTCTGGGGAAAGTGAGGCTCTCTGGGGAAAGTGAGGCTCTCTGTGGAAAGTGAGGCTCCCTGTGGAAAGTGAGGCTCTCTGGGGAATGTGAGGCTCTCTGGTGAAAGTAATGGCTCTCTGGGGAAAGTGAGGCTCTCTGGGGAAAGTGAGGCTCTCTGGGGAAAGTGAGGCTCCCTGGGGAAAGTGAGGCTCCCTGGGGAAAGTGAGGCTCCCTGGGGAAAGTGAGGCTCCCTGGGGAAAGTGAGGCTCCCTGGGGAAAGTGAGGCTCTCTGGGGAAAGTGAGGCTCCCTGGGGAAAGTGAGGCTCCCTGGGGAAAGTGAGGCTCCCTGGGGAAAGTGAGGCTCCCTGGGGAAGGTGAGGCTCCCTGGGGAAAGTGAGGCTCCCTGGGGAAAGTGAGGCTTCCTGGGGAAAGTGAGGCTCCCTGGGGAAAGTGAGGCTCCCTGGGGAAAGTGAGGCTCTCTGGGGAAAGTGAGGCTCTCTAGGGAAAGTGAGGCTCCCTGGGAAAAGTGAGGCTCCCTGGGAAAAGTGAGGCTCCCTGGGGAAAGTGAGGCTCCCAGGGGAAAGTGAGGCTCCCTGGGGAAAGTGAGGCTCCCTTGGGAAAGTGAGGCTCTCTGGGGAAAGTGAGGCTATCTTTGGAAAGTGAGGCTCCCTGGGAAAAGTGAGGCTCCCTGGGGAAAGTGAGGCTCTCTGGGGAAAGTGAGGCTCTCTGGGGAAAGTGAGGCTCCCTGGGAAAAGTGAGGCTCCCTGGGAAAAGTGAGGCTCCCTGGGGAAAGTGAGGCTCCCTGGGGAAAGTGAGGCTCCCTGGGGAAAGTGAGGCTCCCTTGGGAAAGTGAGGCTCTCTGGGGAAAGTGAGGCTCTCTGGGGAAAGTGAGGCTCCCTGAGAAAAGTGAGGCTCCCTGGGGAAAGTGAGGCTCTCTGGGGAAAGTGAGGCTCTCTGGGGAAAGTGAGGCTCCCTGGGAAAAGTGAGGCTCTCTGGGGAAAGTGAAGCTCTCTGGGGGAAGTGAGGCTCCCTGGGGAAATTGAGGCTCCCTGGGGAAAGTGAGGCTCCCTGGGGAATGTGAGGCTCCCTGGGGAAAGTGAGGCTCCCTGGGGAAGGTGAGGCTCCCTGGGGAAAGTGAGGCTCTCTGGGGAAAGTGAGGCTCCCTGGGGAAAGTGAGGCTCCCTGGGGAAAGTGAGGCTCCCTGGGGAAAGTGAGGCTCCCTGGGGAAAGTGAGGCTCCCTGGGAAAAGTGAGGCTCCCTGGGGAAAGTGAGGCTCCCTGGGGAAAGTGAGGCTCCCTGGGGAAAGTGAGGCTCCCTGGGAAAAGTGAGGCTCTCTGGGGAAAGTGAAGCTCTCTGGGGGAAGTGAGGCTCCCTGGGGAAAGTGAGGCTGCCTGGGAAAAATGAGGCTCCCTGGGGAAAGTGAGACTCCCTGGGGAAAGTGAGGCTCTCTGGGGAAAGTGAGGCTCCCTGGGGAAAGTGAGGCTCCCTGGGGAAAGTGAGGCTCTCTGGGGAAAGTGAGGCTCCCTGGGGAAAGTGATTCTCCCTGGGGAAAGTGAGGCTCACTGGGGAAAGTGAGGCTCCCTGGGGAATGTGAGGCTCCTTGGGGAAAGTGAGGGTCCCTGGGGAAAGTGAGGCTCCCTGGGGAAAGTGAGGCTCCCTGGACAAAGTGAGGCTCCCTGGGGAAAGTGAGGCTCCCTGGGGAAAGTGAGGCTCCCTGGGGAAAGTGAGGCTCCCTGGGGAAAGTGAGCCTCCCTGGGGAAAGTGAGGCTCTCTCGGGAAAGCGAGGCTCCCTGGGGAAAGCGAGGCTCCCTGGGGAAAGTTAGGCTCCCTGGGGAAAGTGAGGCTCCCTGGGGAAAGTGATTCTCCCTGGGGAAAGTGAGGCTCTCTGGGGAAAGTGAGGCTCCCTGGGGAATGTGAGGCTCCTTGGGGAAAGTGAGGTTCCCTGGGGAAAGTGAGGCTCCCTGGGGAAAGTGAGGCTCCCTGGAAAAAGTGAGGCTCCCTGGGGAAAGTGAGGCTCCCTGGGGAAAGTGAGGCTCCCTGGGGAAAGTGAGGCTCCCTGGGGAAAGTGAGCCTCCCTGGGGAAAGTGAGGCTCTCTCGGGAAAGCGAGGCTCCCTGGGGAAAGCGAGGCTCCCTGGGGAAAGTGAGGCTCCCTGGGGAAAGTGAGGCTCCCTGGGGAAAGTGAGGCTCCCTGGGGAAAGTGAGGCTCCCTGGGGAAAGTGAGGCTCCCTGGGGAAAGTGAGGCTCCCTGGGGAAAGTGAGGCTCCCTGGGGAAAGTGAGGCTCTCTGGGGAAAGTGAGGCTCTCTGGGGAAAGTGAGGCTCTCTGTGGAAAGTGAGGCTCCCTGTGGAAAGTGAGGCTCTCTGGGGAATGTGAGGCTCTCTGGTGAAAGTAATGGCTCTCTGGGGAAAGTGAGGCTCTCTGGGGAAAGTGAGGCTCTCTGGGGAAAGTGAGGCTCCCTGGGGAAAGTGAGGCTCCCTGGGGAAAGTGAGGCTCCCTGGGGAAAGTGAGGCTCCCTGGGGAAAGTGAGGCTCCCTGGGGAAAGTGAGGCTCTCTGGGGAAAGTGAGGCTCCCTGGGGAAAGTGAGGCTCCCTGGGGAAAGTGAGGCTCCCTGGGGAAAGTGAGGCTCCCTGGGGAAGGTGAGGCTCCCTGGGGAAAGTGAGGCTCCCTGGGGAAAGTGAGGCTTCCTGGGGAAAGTGAGGCTCCCTGGGGAAAGTGAGGCTCCCTGGGGAAAGTGAGGCTCTCTGGGGAAAGTGAGGCTCTCTAGGGAAAGTGAGGCTCCCTGGGAAAAGTGAGGCTCCCTGGGAAAAGTGAGGCTCCCTGGGGAAAGTGAGGCTCCCAGGGGAAAGTGAGGCTCCCTGGGGAAAGTGAGGCTCCCTTGGGAAAGTGAGGCTCTCTGGGGAAAGTGAGGCTATCTTTGGAAAGTGAGGCTCCCTGGGAAAAGTGAGGCTCCCTGGGGAAAGTGAGGCTCTCTGGGGAAAGTGAGGCTCTCTGGGGAAAGTGAGGCTCCCTGGGAAAAGTGAGGCTCCCTGGGAAAAGTGAGGCTCCCTGGGGAAAGTGAGGCTCCCTGGGGAAAGTGAGGCTCCCTGGGGAAAGTGAGGCTCCCTTGGGAAAGTGAGGCTCTCTGGGGAAAGTGAGGCTATCTGGGGAAAGTGAGGCTCCCTGAGAAAAGTGAGGCTCCCTGGGGAAAGTGAGGCTCTCTGGGGAAAGTGAGGCTCTCTGGGGAAAGTGAGGCTCCCTGGGAAAAGTGAGGCTCTCTGGGGAAAGTGAGGCTCTGTGGGGAAAGTGAGGCTCCCTGGGGAAAGTGAGGCTCCCTGGGAAAAATGAGGCTCCCTGGGGAAAGTGAGGCTCCCTGGGGAAAGTGAGGCTCTCTGGGGAAAGTGAGGCTCCCTGGGGAAAGTGAGGCTCCCTGGGGAAATTGAGGTTCTCTGGGGAAAGTGAGGCTCTCTGGGGAAAGTGAGGCTCCCTGGGAAAAGTGAGGCTCCCTGGGAAAAGTGAGGCTCCCTGGGGAAAGTGAGGCTCCCTGGGGAAAGTAAGGCTCTCTGGGGAAAGTGAGGCTCTCTGGGGAAAGTGAGGCTCTCTGGGGAAAGTAAGGCTCTCTGGGAAAAGTGAGACTCTCTTCGGAAAGTGAGGCTCTCTGGGGAAAGTGAGGCTCCCTGGGGAAAGTGAGGCTCTCTGGGGAAAGTGAGGCTCCCTGGGGAAAGTGAGGCTCCCTGAGGAAAGTAAGGCTCTCTGGGGAAAGTGAGGCTTTCTGGGGAAAGTAAGGCTCCCTGGGAAAAGTGAGGCTCTCTGGGGAAAGTGAGGCTCCCTGGGAAAAGTGAGGCTCTCTGGGGAAAGTGAGGCTCCCTGGGAAAATTGAGGCTCCCTGGGAAAAGTGAGACTCCCTGGGGAAAGTGAGGCTTTCTGGGGAAAGTGTGGCTCCCTGGGAAAAGTGAGGCTCTCTGGGGAAAGTGAGGCTCCCTGGGAAAAGTGAGGCTCTCTGGGGAAAGTGAGGCTCCCTTGGGAAAGTGAGGCTCCCTGGGGAAAGTGAGGCTCCCTGGGGAATGTGAGGCTCTCTGGGGAAAGTGAGGCTCCCTGGGGAAAGTGAGTCTCTCTGGGGAAAGTGAGGCTCTCTGAGGAAAGTGAGGCTCCCTGGGGAAAGTGAGGCTCCCTGGGGAAAGTGAGGCTCCCTGGGAAAAGACGCCCCCGTGGACGAAGTGATGTTCCCTGGAACAGTATCCTCCGTGAAGGTTATGGTCTCTTACTCATTCCGACATCTGGAGATGACGATTGTTTATGCACGACAAACAACAGCTCAGCTTGCACGTGTCCGGCACCAAGCCCCGTGCCCTGATGGCTATAGCCCTCGCTTCACACAGTGAAAGTCCGGGTTCGATTCCCGTAAAGGGGTGGAAACATTGGACGTGTTTCCTTACACCGGTTGTCTATGTTCACCCATCAGTAAAATGGGTACCTGAGTATTAGTTGACTGGTGTGGGTCGCATCCTGGGACAAAACTGACCCAATTTGTCCGAAATGCCCATCATAACAAGGGATTTTCTATATAGTAGTATGTCATTGATGTCAGCTAGGACTGTATGCCTTGTACATGTACTTGTAGTAAATAAAGATATTATTATTATTATTATTATTATTATTATTATTATTATTATTATTATTATTATTATTATTATTATTTTTATTATTATTATTATTATTATTATTAAAACTTCAAACTGATCATAGATCAGATACGTATGCTACTGCGGCGTTACAAGACCACTTCTCTCCTTATGAGTCTCTACTGTATTATACGCTCGTGTGTTTGTCTGTGGGAACTACTGTTTCCCCAGACCATTAAGAATTCGAGATACGTAATTTGGCCCGAGCTTGATAAAAAGATTTCGCTTCACACACGGAAAACCCGGGTTCGATTCCCTGTGGGGTAGAAGCATTTCGACGCGTTCCCTCACACCTATTGTCCTGTTCATCTAACAGCAAGTAGGTACCTGGGTGTTAGTCGACTGGTGTGGGTCGCATCCTGGGGGACAAGATTGAGGATCACAATGGAAATAAGTTAGACAGTCCTCGATGACGCACTGACTTTCTTGGGTTATCCTGGGTGGCTAACCCTCGGGTTAAAATTCCGAACGAAATTTTATTTTAATACTCAAGGAAACAGAAATCCTTGATTGGAGCCAGTTGTAAGTACTGCCAAGTAGCGTCTGTAGACTATAATTAAGTACGTAAGTTTATTCAGGTATACACAAATACAGTTACATAGATTATCATACATAGTAGCATATGTGTAGAGAACCTAGGATAACCCAAAAAAGTCAGACAGAGTGACTTATTTCCATTGGGGTTCTTTGTTTCCATTGGGAAATGAGTTCTTGGCGGGATAATATGTGAAGACCCAGACGGTGTCCAGACTGAGCACCGTTCTTCCTTGCGTTGAAACGTAGAAATATTCGTGGCCGGTATCGAGGGAGTTTCCCGTGTGTGTGCACTGACAATCTCCAGGAAGACTTCAGGAAGAGATAATTAACTCTCCACTGCGCACTAACCCAGACATCCTTCCTGCCGTGAATTGTTACGGACCAACATGAGTGATATTCGTCAGGCGACGTGTGTCAACCAGATGACAGAAGACATGAAGACGTGGCCAAGATTGTCACATCTCTTCAATCAAGTCATCGATAGCGGCTTCAGTGACGTCAACTGCGTCACAGGCTCCTATTACAATTGAGCCAGGTAAATTCTGTCCTATCTAGGGTCGATGTCAAGTGGGTAGGACTCACCATTTCGAAGCCGTGATTTACGGGCGATTGCCCACAACCAGGTAGGCATCATCAACGATTTACAGGTGATATATCTGACATATGGAAGTTACATGTCAACAGAGCATGTACTAACCCTACATAATGATCACCTTCCACACTTCCCTAGTGGGTACTCAGACGGCGCTACGAAGAGGAAACCCTTGGGAAAGGTTGCGAGTGGATTCGAAGCCGTTACCACAAACGATGAGTGTTACTCTATGTAGTGGATTCTTTATAATAATTATATGCTCATCTCATTTGAAAAACCTCACACAGTGTACATTACATGATAAACATTTCAGTGTATATACCGGGCAAAAACTTCACATATATGGATATGTTAGGAATACATTATTTGGTGTGTATAAATACATACACCCTGGTTATAAATACGCATACGTACAGTGTGTATAAATACATACACGCAAATGCGCAGTGTGTATAAATGCGTACGGAATATGTCAATATGAATACTTTGTGTGCAAATACGCACAAAATGTGTGCAATTACGCACATATTGTGTAAATTCACACGAAATTTATGGAAATACATACTGTGAAAATACGCACATGTTGTGTAAATACACATACTGTGTAAATATGCATACTGTGCAAATACCTACATGATGTATAAATACGCTCTCAGTGTGTAAATACAAACTCGTGTGTAAAAACGCTCAAGTGAGTAGAAAAGCAAGTAAGTTGTTACACAGTGTGGAAAATACGTTATCAGGGAGTTACGCGGTGTGAAGAGATATTAGATCATTGCGTTACACTGTGTGTGTGAGAAGACATGCGTACAGTTCTTTACGCATTATGTGTGGAAGGAGGTTGACGTCACGTTATGGTGTGCTAAAAAGACGTACTGCGCGTTTAAACACTGTGAATAAGTGCGTTCATACTGTGTTAAGCACTTGATGTGCGTAGACACGAGAACACTGCGTTACACGGTGCGTACATAAAGAGGCGCATAGAACGTTATACAATGCGCATAAATACTCACGCAGTAAGTTGCACATCCGTGTGAGTAAAAAATAACAGTGAGTTGTACGCAATGCGAACGCAAAGTGGCACAGTGTGTGTTGTGTACTCGGTGTGTGTAGATACAGTCACAGATGAACAGTATATGCTGGTTGAAGAATTATGGTGACCTCTCCCACAGTGTGGTGGCTTCTCCAACACTATTGTGGCATCTCTAGCACTATGGTGGTTTCTCCAGCACTATGGTTACCTGGAAGTTACCTGGAAGTTATTCCTAGGATCAACGCTCCCGCGGCCCGGTCCATGACCAGGCGTCCCGATGGATCAGGGCCTGATCAACTAGGCTGTTACTGCTGGCCGCACGCAGTCCAACGTACGAGCCACAGTCCGGCTGATCCGACACTGACTTTAGGTATCTGTCCAGCTCTCTCTTGAAGGCAGCCAGGGGTTCATTGGCAATTCCCGTAATGCTTGATGGGAGGCTGTTGAACAGTCTTGGGCCTTGGACACTTACGGTGTCCGGGGCCCAAGACTGTTATGGCGCCCCTACTTTTTATTGGGGGCATTTTGCATCGCCTGCCCAGTCTTTTACTTTCGTAGGGAGTGATTTCTGTGTGCAGATTTGGGACCATTCCTTCCAGGATTTTCCAAGTGTAGATTATGATATATCTCTCCCTCGTGCGTTCCAACGAGTACAAGTTAAGTGCTTCCAAGCGTTCCCAGTAGTTAAGGTGCTTGACAGAATGTTGTTAGGTAAGACACATATGCAACAGTTAGGTATCTTTATTTCGAAACGTTTCGCCTACACAATAGGCTTCTTCAGTCGAGTACAGCAAAGTTTATAGAAGCAGAGCAGACTTCAAGACGATGTAATCAGTCCATCACCCTTGAAGTTTTGAGATGGTCAGTCCCTCAGTCTGGAGAAGAGTATTGTTCCAAAGTCCGGAACAATATGGAGTTGAAGTGATAGGATGGAGCCTTATATAGCGCCAGGAGGTGAGACGTAGGTCACTAGTAGAGGTAAGAATGTAGACGTTGAGAGGTCAGGTCCCTCTCAAATCCAGCCATTCTCACTAGTAGAGGTTGTTGAAGTTGATTCCAAGTCTGTACCAAGATACCCTTGTGTTGCAGTGTCTGACAGAGTGAACAATAAAATGGTATAAAATACCGACAGGTTGTTAGGTAAGACACATATGCAAAGTTAGGTATCTTTATTTCAAAACGTTTCGCCTACACAGTAGGCTTCTCCAGTCGAGTACAGCAAAACTGATAGAAGCAGAAGAGACTTGAAGACGATGTAATCTGTCCAACCTGTCGGTATTTTATACCATTTTATTGTTCACTCTGCTTGACAGAACTTATACGTGCAGTAAAGGATCTCTGTACACTCTCTAGATCTGCGATTTCACCTGCTTTGAATGGAGATGTTAATGTACAGCAGTATTCCAGCCTAGAGAGAACAAGTGATTTGAAAAGGATCATCATTGGCTTGGCATCTCTCGTTTGGAACGTTCTCATTATCCATCCTATCATTTTCTTTGCACGTGCGATCGTGGCACTGTTGTGATCCTTGAAAGTGAGATCCTCAGACATTACTACTCCCAGGTCCCTTACATTATTTTTCCGCTCTATTGTATGGCCAGAGTCTGTAGTATACTCTGTTCTAGTTATTATCTTCTCCAGTTTTCCATAACGGAGTAGTTGGAATTTGTCCTCATTGAACATCATATTGTTTACCGTTGCCCACTGGAAAACTTTGTTTATATCTTCTTGGAGGTTAACCGCGTCTTCAGCAGATGACAGCCTCATGCAGATCCTAGTATCATCCGCAAAGGATGATACGGTGCTGTGATGTATATCTGTCTATGTCTGATATGAGGATGAGGAATAAGATGGGTGCGAGTACTGTGCCTAGTGGAACAGAGCTCTTCACTATGGCAGCCTCCGATTTAACTCTGTTGACCACTACTCTGTGTTCGATTTGTTAGGAAGTTGAAGATCCATCTCCCCACTTTCCCAGTTATTCCTTTAGTACGTATTTTATGGGCTATTACGCCATGATCGCATTTGTCAAATGCTTTTGCAAAGTCTGTGTATATTACATCTGCATTCTGATTTTCTTCCAGTGCATCCAAGGCCATATCATAGTGATCCAGTAGTTGTGAGAGGCAGGAGCGACCTGCCCTGAACCCATGTTGCCCTGGATTGTGCAGATTTTGGGAATCCAGGTGATTTGCAATCCTGCTTCTTAGCACTCTTTCAAAGATTTTTATGATGTGGGACGTCAGAGCTATTGGTCTATAGTTCTTAGCTAATGCTTTGCTGCCACCTGTATGGAGTGGGGCTATATCCGTCGTTTTAAGTGACTGGAATTTCACCCATGTCCAAGCTCCTCCTCCATAGTGTACTTAGGGCACGCGAGAGGGGTTTCTTGCAGTTCTTAATGAAAACAGAGTTCCATGAGTCTGGGCCCGGGGCTGAGTGCATGGGCATGTTGTCAATGGCTTTTTCGAAATCTATCGGAGTTAGGGTAATGTTGGAAATTTGGCATACATTTATGGAGTTTTGAGGCTCATTCATGAAGAAATCATTTGGGTCGTCGATCCTCAGACCGATTAGTGGTTCACTAAACACAGAGTCGTACTGGGATTACAATATTTCACTAATTTCCTTGTTGTCATCTGTGTAAGCCCCATCCTGTCTGAGTAAGGGCCCGATACTAGATGTGGTATTTGCCTTATTTTTGGCATATGAAAAGAAATATTTTGAATTTCTTTCAATTTCACTAATAGCTTTAAGCTCCTCCTGTCTCTCCTGGTTCCTGTAAGAGTCATTTAACTTAAGTTCGATAGTTTCCACTTCCCTGGTCAGCACCTCCTTTCGTGTATCAGATATTCTAGCACTCCTGAGGAGCTCAGTGACTCTTCGTCGTCTTCTGTAGAGGGAGCGTCTTTCTCTCTCCAATTTACTCCTGCTCTTCTTCTTTCTTAGGGGAATATGCCTAGAACATGCTTCAGCTGCCAGGAAGTTCATCCTTTTAAGGCACTGGTTTGGATCCATGCCATTTAAGATATCTTCCCAACATATTTCGCTTAGGACATGGTTTACCTGGTCCCAGTTGATGTTCTTGTTGTTGAAGTTGTATTTTGTGAAGACACCTTCACAGGTACATGCATTCTGCTGATCAGGACCTCTATGCATGTACGTCTGCACTTCGATTAGGTTGTGATCAGAATTAGTTGTTTTTGATATTCTTACATCTCTCATCAGGTCCTCATTATTTGTGAAGATAAGGTCAAATGTGTTTTCTAGTCTTGTTGGCTCCACTATCTGCTGGCTTAAGGTGTGTTTTTCGCAGAGACTTAGTAGCTCATGTGTGTGTGACCTTTCATCTGCACTACCTCCGGGGATTGTTTCAGCTATAACATTATTTGCTACATTCTTCCATTTTGTATGCCTTAGGTTGAAATCACCAAGCAGTAAGATGTTTGGGGATGGAGCTGGAAGGTTTTCCAGACAGTAATCAATTTTCAGTAGCTGTTCCTTGAACTGTTGTGAGGTTGCATCTGGTGGCTTATATACAACCACAATAACTAGGTTTTGGTTCTTGATCTTTACTGATAGAACTTCAACTACCTCAGATGAGGGACTCTTTGACATACAGGCCAACCCCCCTTGTTGCCTGTTCTTTCTGTCGCATCTAAAAAGGTTGTAACCACTTATCCATATTTCACTGTCAAAGTGATCTTTTGTGTGAGTCTCTTTGAAGGCAGCAAACATTGCATTAGACTCCTCTAGAAGTCCACTGATAAAAGGTATTTTGTTGTTGGTGGATGGCTTAAGGCCCTGTATATTAGCAAATATGAATGAGGTTGTATTTTGTGTTTGTTGGGGGGATTTTGTTATTGGCATCAGTAGTTGTAATTCTGGAGGGCAATGGGTGGCCACTGGCTGCGCCTCCAGTCCAACAAGGCTCCAAGGTGGTGGACTATTTTTGTTATTTCCTTCCATTTTCTTTTTCCGTTTCCTGCCACTAAAAAATCACCTGGAGTTGGGTTGTCGTAGCTACTATTATTTGTCTTGTGGGGTCTGTGCCTCCTGTTCCCTTTTAGATGGTATGCAGGGCAGTCGATGTTGTAACACTGCTTCTGGAGGACCGAGGAGTGACACATTTTTGGGTGAAAGAAAGTACAGGAAGAACGACACACTCCTTTAGACAGGAGGTCGCTACAGTTTTTGGGATGCTCAAAGTTGCATGTCCCATTTTTTTCCTGATATTCCATGCTTACAGATGCCCCAAGTATAATATTTGCACAAATTCACCTTTGGTTGAGAATTGTTGGGAGGTGTGTTGTCAATTTCTGCAGGTTCTGGGACTGCACTATAATCCTCAGTATCCAAGCCAGGGCCACCCCGTCCTGGATTCCATCTACTTTCCTCAGTAGAGGAAGAAGGAGGAGACTCCTCTCCAACATCTCTACTGTGGGCCACGGTCGTGTGCAATGATGGTTGTAAATTTACAGTTTTAGTGGTGGTTGTGGTAGGGTCCCTAGTAGAGTCTGGGCTGGCAGTGAGGCTGGGGGCTGGGTCTGAGTCAGCACTGGGGCTGGGGGCTGAGCCTGGGCCAGCACCAGCACTGTGGGTATTAGTGCTATGACTGGGGGATGGGTCTGGTTTAGCACTATGTGGGTGACTAGATAGTTTCGAGTCATCTGTTGTGGTATGGGCATTCTGCATTTTTTGATACACTGTCTCTTGCTCCCATGTTTTATATATTTTTGGTAGACTATCCAAGAGGCCATCTTTGTTTTCTTGATTATTTTTATAATTTATTACTCTCCTTAGTATCTTTCTGATACCTGCCCAAAGTTCTACATCTTTATTGCACAACCAGAAACACCTTGCTAGTTCGAGGTCATTTTTTGAGGCTGTATTTAGTCTAGTACAAGAGATATGGTGTTCGGAAAAGCATAGATTGCATGTGATTCTGGATTTCCTTCCAAGGATTTTTTTTTTACGTCCCACAGATATGTTGTGCTGACATCCTGTCTGTATCCTACTACACTGTATGCCACGGAAGAAAACTGATTTCCACTTTACCTTTCTCTTGCTGGTGCCAGTAATATGCAAGATGTATTTATACGAACCAAGTTTGCAATATGTGGGTGGTGGTGTAGGGTGGGTGGTGGGTGTAGGGTGGGTGGTGGGTGGTGGGTGTAGGGTGGGTGGTGGGTGTTGGGTGGGTGGTGGGTGGTGGGTGTAGGGTGGGTGGTGGGTGGTGGGTGTAGGGTGGGTGGTGGGTGTAGGGTGGGTGGTGGGTGGTGGGTGTAGGGTGGGTGGTGGGTGTAGGGTGGGTGGTGGTGTAGGGTGGGTGGTGGGTGTTGGGTGGGTGGTGGGTGTAGGGTGGGTGGTGGGTGTAGGGTGGGTGGTGGGTGTTGGGTGGGTGGTGGTGTAGGGTTGGTGGTGGGTGGTGGGTGTAGGGTGGGTGGTGGGTGGTGGTGTAGGGTGGGTGTGAGCCGGGCAGGACTTACCCACACTGCCACACTTCACTATTATTTTTATTATTATTATTTAATTTCCTTTTATTTAGTACTGTACACTGTTTATCTCAAGGATATACACTGGATTCTTTCAAAATACACTTTTCACTGCACTATACTGGGATCATTGTTTTATTATTTACACAGCAGCTAGGCCTACGCTAACTTTCCCCTACACTTCTATGGAAAAGTTTATTTCCTGTTTAGTAGAGGTAACGGTTGTATGATCAATTTATGTATGCTGTGATTCTCTGCACCTCAATGCTACCACCACTCGTTTTATCTCTTGTGACTATAGTAATTACTCATTCGTTATTAACACTTCACTGGACCTCTGGCAATAGTTCGCTAGTGCCAGTCGCTTGTAAGATATTCCCATATCTACACTATATATTGTACGTTATACTGGGGGATAATTAAGATATTCTTATCTACAATTTAGTTCACTATGTCACTGCACATATATATCCTTGTCACACACTATATTACTTATAGATAGATCAATATTTGTTTATTTCCACTTGTGTCGACATCCGGCAATAATTCACTAGTGCTGGTCAGGTCTATTTCCCACGGTAACCGTTCCTCCACCGGCACTCTCCATGTGACACTATAATCCATATTTTCCTATTTAGTGTTCACTGATATCCCTTTTTTGTTTGTTCAAAGGAGTATATGCACTTTATGGTTGCATACACTTATTTCCCGCATTCTGTTCCCTCTGCTACTATCAAGACACGCAGTTTTTGACGGAGCACAACCGCGCGCGACTGTCCCTAAGACTCCCACACACACACACACTTCCAACACCATGGTGGCTTCTCCAACACTATGATGGCTCCTCCAACACTATAGTGGCTCCTTCAACATTATGGTAGTTCCTCCAACCCTGTGGTGGCTCCTCCAACACTGTGGTGGCCTCTTTCTTCGTAATCCACCGAGAGGTCCGTCCACAACGATCTCTGTCCATACCAGGCCGCTGGGAAGAAAAGTTAAGGACCGCTCGGACAAAGAGAGGTTGGCCTCAAATGTGTCAGAAAGCCTAGCCGCCTCCAACGCAGTTGCCACTGTATGGTCTTCTAAAAACATCCGAACCTCTGGTCCAACTGACTCGAGAAGATTATCAAGGATTACCATTTACACTAGCCCATTGTAGTAGCACAAGTAGCTTTGTGCCACTTGGTGAACGATTTAGACTGTGCATTAACAAAATCCACATTGGACTGACCCACCTGACGTTTGCTCAGTTTAAATTCTCGCATATATTTGGCGGGAATACACTAATATGCCCAGAGTACAGCTACTTTCACTATGCGTAATTACCGAAATCTCCATCACTCAAACATCAACAAATTCCTGCGCTTTTCCAGATAATGCTGCATGAAAGAGTGCTGCATAATGCTCCAATGGCCATCACAAAGCTCAAGCCTGGTTTTTGAAAGACACGAAAAATGGCTCATCCTCAGAATCAGCATAAGGATGGCTTAGCACTTCTTTTTTATTATAATCAGAATAAGGAAACTGAACATTGAAACTGTCATCCACAGTAAGCCGAAATTATTTCCTCTTCTTTCTATCAAATTCCTCCTTAGCAAATGCACGTTGTTCCCTGGTATTCTCAAGACTGAGTTGAGCCAACTTGAGTGCTATCGAAGATGACTACCCCCGAGACAACCCTGATTCACCACTTGTTTACCCAGATGGATGTTGGTCTGGTTGCTCAGGAGTTTGTCCTCCCACATTACGAAGGCACCGAAGCGGGGATCGGCGATTAATAGTTCATGTAGCAGCAAAAACATCAGTTTGAAATGCCATGTTACTCGAGTCAAACTTTACTTCGTTGTATGTACACTCACGAAGTTGTACAGCAGTAAGAGTTATTTGATACTCTATACCAACAGAACGAACAATACGCTAGCAGCGTTGCAGAAATAGTCAGGGAAAGTTTTGCGTGGTATATTCGGTCACCAATCGAATTACACGTTTCGGTGGCATAACCCACTATAACAAATCTTTAAAAAGAGAGAATGGACAAATATATGAGTGGGAGGAGCTGGGTTTGAATGGTGCCATTGGGTACGGGAGTAAATTCTTGGGTAGCTTTGGGTAGAGGTCGTTTTGATAAGAACCTGCCTTGTATGGGCCAGTAGGCCTTCTGCAATGTTCCTCCATTCTTATGTTCTTATGTTATGTTAAAACTCTAAATGCAATACGTTCAGTGCAACAAATAACAATAGCACACAATGATTTGCAGATTATAATGCAATACTGAAGGCAGGCTCGTAGAGACAATGCGGAGACACAAACTTCAGGACAGACACCCCTATGTGTCTTACCTACCAACCTATCGGTATTGTAAGCCATTCTGATATTCACAAGCACCCCATATTACGAACACAGGTGTAGACTATTTAACACGATAATCAGTTAAGAACGAGCAAAAAGGCGACACAGTAAATGATTTTATTTCCTTCATCAAAACACAAGCTGGTATTTATAATGTGTATATAGCTTATAAAGAGTATTTACAGCTTTGTACAATGAGGCAAATGCCAGCACAAAACACGGTGAGAACCGTCTTGACCAGCTGGGAGAGTAAGTCTAATAAAGCTGCTACATGAGTGTACCAAGGTTGATCCAAGGTACGGGTATAAAGCTGGGGTTCAAGCTCGTTAAACTCATAGCACTTGGTTCAAGCTCGTTAAACCCATAGCACTTGGTTCAAGCTCGTTAAACCTACAGCACTTGGTTCAAGCTCGTTAAACCTATAGCACTTGGTTCAAGCTCGTTAAACCCATAGCACTTGGTTCAAGCTCGTTAAACCAATAGCACTTGGTTCAAGTTCGTTAAAGCTATAGCACTTGGTTCAAGCTCGTTAAACCCATAGCACTTGGTTCAAGCTCGTTAAACCCATAGCACTTGGTTCAAGCTCGTAAAACCCATAGCACTTGGTTCAAGCTCGTTAAACCCATAGCACTTGGTTCAAGCTCGTTAAACCCATAGCACTTGGTTCAAGCTCGTTAAACCCATAGCACTTGGTTCAAGCTCGTTAAACCCATAGCACTTGGTTCAAGCTCGTTAAACCCATAGCACTTGGTTCAAGCTCGTTAAACCCATAGCACTTGGTTCAAGTTCGTTAAAGCTATAGCACTTGGTTCAAGCTCGTTAAACCCATAGCACTTGGTTCAAGCTCGTTAAACCCATAGCACTTGGTTCAAGCTCGTTAAACCCATAGCACTTGGTTCAAACTCGTTAAACCCATAGCACTTGGTTCAAGCTCGTTAAACCCATAGCACTTGGTTCAAGCTCGTTAAACCCATAGCACTTGGCTCAAGCTCGTTAAACCCATAGCACTTGG
>NC_091293.1:64953040-64993040 GCF_038502225.1 Cherax quadricarinatus | reverse complement strand
GGGAGATGCAGGTTGTTGTATGCTAGTAGCAGGAGGGACGAGGGAAATATTCGCCTCGGTGTTTTGTCTGCTCCCTTCCGCCCTTGTTGGCGAATATCTTTTTTTCCTGGTGTCAGTTTTCCCGGTTGGTCTGCTTCTGTTTCTGCTTCGACCCTAATTACATATGCGTGTCTCTGGTTTAACCTCTAGTCTCTGTCTCCCTTCCATATTCCCTCTCTTCTGTTTTTCTGCAGGAACGCTTATGCTTTTCTGATTCATGTTGATTTTTCTTCACTAATTACACACGTATTATAACGTTCCTAAACAATATCTTCAATTATCTCAACTTCTCCCACAAAAACTTCCATATCTTTAAAAAAATACTAACATCATTCTCCTCCTGGTTCACTCTTACTAATCTCGGCATGTCCTTCAACTTACACTTCTTCTCCGTCTTGTCTTACCCCTGAGTTCTTCTTCATTCCTTTCTGCAATTACTGAGATTTTCCCTTTATCTTCCCTCAATCCCAGCATTTGTGTCTCTTATCTTTTGTTACTTCCATAACAGTTTCATTTATCGCCAGCGTCATGCTTATAACATTTGTTATAATATTCCCACAAAATCACGGTGGCTTCGGAAGGAAACCAAAATGTGTTGTATACTGACAGAGCTGTGTAAGGTATTTGACAACAACTATGGGGTGACAGTCCTTAAAAAGGGATCAACAGGTATAAGTGGAAACGTAGGAAAACAGAATTTGAATTTTCGAATAAATGGAATAAAAAAAGTAATTGTTGTAAAGAACATTATATCCCTAGTAAAGTAAACAGCTTGGTCCCGCGACGCTCGGTTCCCCGACGCTCGGTCCCCCGACGCTCGGTCCCCCGACGCTCGGTCCACCGACGCTCGGTACCCTGATGCTTGGCATCCCGACGCTCGGTCCCCCGACGCACAGTCCTAGCGTCTATACTGTTTCTCTTCTTCATAGCAGATAAAGACAAAAAAAAAAAAACACCACTAGCCACAGCTTCGTATCATCCTTCGCAAACGATACCAAATGAGACATGAAAGACATGTCTGTTATAGAGCCGAAAAAAACTACAAGCGGATATCAACAAAGTCTTCCAATGGACAAAGGAAATTAACATGCTCAGTGGCGATAAATTTCAACTGCTCAGATATGGAAAGTATAAATAATTCATAATAATCACTAAGTATAAAACACAAGAGAGCTTGTTCATAGGACAACATGACTGTGTAAATAATCTTGGTATAATGATGTCGTACTTGGAGAACACAATGAGGCAAATACTGTGAAGACCGGAATAATGACGTAATGGATAATAAGAACCTCTAAACAAGAAAAATAATGACGCTATTCAAATCACTTATTCTCTCATGTTCAGAATATTTTCGGTATTGACAAATACTTTCATGGGATAAGAGACAACTTAATGATTCGCCGGTACTGTCCCTGCTCGGGTCTTTTTTATTATTATTATTATTATTATAATCAAGGGGAAGCGCTAAACCTATAGGATTATGCAGCGCCTGGGGGGGGATGTGGAAGGCATTCAGGCCTAATTCGGGGAACTGGAGTACAGATCCAATTCCCTAAATCAAGAGCCTCTCACCAACATCAAGGAACTTTTCCGGGGGGGGGGGTCTTTTTCAGATGGTGACACGGCGCTGAAAATGTACAGAAATCGTTTACTCTCCCATTAGAGTTAGATTTTACCGCTGAAGCTGTTATTTCGTTGTATACCTTTATGTATCATGTGGACGACAGCGCAACAGCTTAAGGATACACAAAAGGCTTAGCAACTAGACCTCATAAAGGTTAATAGGAGTATATCGGGATATATATTTATTATTTGAGAATCTTCTCTTTCAAATAAGGATATTTGCATAAAATGCCAGTTATCTTATTTTCGTTCACTGAATATCATGAAACATCACATCCGTATTTATCTTCCATAATTATTGGACAATCAAGTACACGGTGTTCAGGATAGAGGCTGACCACCTGAGTATCATCAGTATGTCAAACCGCCAGAAGTACCTTTAACCAAGTCTAAGCCTTGTTACTACATCAGTCTGTTTCGCCTACACAGTAGGCTTCTTCAGTTAAATACAGCCTGGTGAAGAGTTCAGCTCCATAGTGAGTTATAAATCTAACCAGGTCTCTAATTTCATTTCTATTATATTCAGATACAATATTTACTTCTCTCCTAATATATTTTTATTAATGTCTGAATTATATATACCCAGGTTATAGTCACCTTTCCCTTTAAGGTATTTTTATCAGCCTTATCATGGGAGTAATTCAATGTGTGATGGGATCCATAATAGTGAGAGTAGGAGGAAAATGCAGCTGAATCTTCCAAAGTACTCAACAATGGTCGAGGTTAATTTTCAACAGGCACTTGGTGACTCTTTCCTATCCTTTGTCCAGATCTTGTTCCTGTGAGCGTGTGAGAAAACACATAGACGGGTGACTAAACAAGGAATTATCGGATTATCGATTATTTGTCTTTCTCCCTCTCCCTGTATTAATAAAGTAATACCTTAATGACTAGATCAAGTGCCATTAACCATAATAATAGTAATAGTGTGGGTGGCTGGCCATAGGGAGAACCTTCAAGGTAATATATACAGACTGTGAGGGTCGACACATGAGGCTCACTGCTCACCATACACAGCACGCTGCAGGAACCACACGCAGGGAGAAAACCAGAGACAGAAAACGGAAGCAGAGAAACAAAGAAGAGAGGAAATGATGGGAGAAGAGGTAAGGAGAGCGAAAGTAAAGGATCGAGGGTAGGAGGGAGTGATGCAGGAAACGAGGGAAGAAATGAGGAGGGAAAAGATGGAAGGAGGCTAGGAAGGGAGGGAGCGAAATAGTATGAGAGACAGAGAAAGCAAGGAGTGAGGAAGAGAGATGACAGACGGAAGGAAGAATGGAATTATGGAAAGGAAGAAAAATGAGAAAGGAGAGAAAAGAGGGAAGAAGACATAGAAAAAGAAACTGACACGACAGCAGAAGGAATAGATGGGTGTCATAACTGGTTGGCCTTGTTATCGCACCTCCAGAAAAATGACCATGCCAGGTAGAGGCAAAAATTAAAATCCTTTAATTAACTACTTTTAACCTAATGTTAATTATAAATGAAGTTACCCTCTGCCTCCCATGAAGTATTCACTCCACCACTCCTATCACAAGCTTTATAATCAAGGACTCTGATATGATAATAATGCCAGGGACTGGGAATCAAGGACTCTGATATGATAATAATGCCAGGGACTGGGAATCAAGGACTCTGATATGATAATAATGCCAGGGACTGGGAATCAAGGACTCTGATATGATAATAATACCAGGGACTGGGAATCAAGGACTCTGATATGATAATAATGCCAGGGACTGGGAATCAAGGACTCTGATATGATAATAATGCCAGGGACTGGGAATCAAGGACTCTGATATGATAATAATACCAGGGACTGGTCTGCATGATTTTTTTATTGACTCTGTGGTATCGTTTTCGGTATATATATGGAAAATAGTGATTCACTGTGTTTTTTATTCGTCTCTATCACATCAGGTTGTCAAGTTATACGGAAACGTTACTTTTCTCTTTTCGTATAACACAAGTAAATGAGAAAGTGGTATATTACCAATTAAAATTCTTACCTTATATTGACTAAAATGTTAAATCTAATATATTTTTATTTATTTTCAGATTATTATTCACCAGACATATTTTGCTATGTCTGCGGGCAATTCTTCCCTTCAGATTCCCGGAGCAACATTACTCCTTCATTGAAGCGTTGCTACTTTGCTTATTTTGGCTGCAAACTTGGAGACCAGGACAAACCAATTGCACCACACAAAGCTTGCAAGAGTTGCATCAGCAAGCTCCAAATGTAGTCAGTTGGAAAGCTTAAATGTATGTCCTTTGGAGTACCAATGGTATGGCGGGAGCAGATGAACCACCATGATGACTGCTACTTTTGTATGACTAAAGTAGCTGGATTCAACAAGAAGACTAAAGATCGTATAATATACCCAAATATTCCTTCAGCAATAAGGTCTGTTCCACACTCTGAAGATATTACTGTACCTGTGATACCTGAGACATGGCAAATTTCAACAGAGTCTGATACCAGTGATTCTAAGGAGATGGAAGTAGACTATGAACCACCAACAAATGACGATCCCAAACCCTTCAATCAAGTTGAGCTCAATGACCTTAACCTTCCAATAGAAAGTGCACATTTACTTGGCTCTAGACTGAAGGAACACAGGCTTCTAGCTCCTGGAACAATATTCGCTTGGTACCGCCATCGTTAAGCGGAATTCACTCTGTTCTTTGACAAAGATGAATCTTTAGTTTTCTGGCCTTACTGAACACCTGGGGATGTCATACAAAGTAGATGAATGGAGACTCTTCATTGATTCTTCTAAAATAAGTTTAAAGACTGTACTTCTCTACAATGGCAACACAGCTGCATCTGTGTAATGGGCCACAGTGTCCAAATGTCAGAAACTTACACAAATATGAAGACACTAATATCTGCAATCAAGTAACAGAATCACAATTTTCTCATTTGTGGTGATTTACAAGTTATTGCTCTCCTACCAGGTCTTCAAGGCGGATACACCAAGTATCCCTGTTTTCTGTCTTTGGGACAGTAGGGCAGACAGCCTGCACTATGAACAAAAAGACTGGCCACCAAGAACCAGTTTCTTACCCGGAAATCACAACGTGAAAATTGTGCCACAAGTTGACCCCAAGAAAATTCTGCTGCCACCACTCCACATCAAATTAGGGCTTATGAAAAATTTTGTGAAGGCCTTGAACAAGAATGGAATTAATTTCAAGTACCTGGAGTCAAAGTTTCCTTGTATAAGTGAAGGTAAGCTGAAGGCAAGAATCTTTGTTGGCCATCAGATTCGGAAATTGATGAAGGACAAGTTTTTGATGAAGCAATAGCCCATGTCGAGGTGATTTCAAGTTTCCGATAACTTGGGTTTAGAATGAATATGAAGATGCACATATGCACTCACATCTTGACTATTTTCCCAACAAATGTGGGAACTACAGTGAGGAACAAGGAGAGCAATTCCATCAGGATATTTGAAACGTAATGGTCTCGATGCACAGCACAAGCGAAAATCAAAGCAGTCCTCCTACCTTTGATTCAGTATGTAGGCTAACCATTAGCAGCATATTTTTTTTTAATAAAATCATTTAAATTGATTCATGTTGATTTGGAATTCATATGTTCTTAAAACTAGCAGAATGTGCTTTTCTATGAGTACTTGCCTAATTTTAATAAATTAACAATTTATTAAAAAGTCACATTTTTTATTATCATTAATTTGTATTTTATTTAAAATCTTTACATGATAGAGCAAAATGGTTTAGATATTTACAATCATCAGCCCAAAAATATGTAAGATCGCAACCATGAATAAAAATAAAAATTAAAAACATTCCAAATGCAGACTAGTGTAATAATACCAGGAACTGGGAATCAAGGACTCTGATTTAATAATACTCATATTGAATCTTAAACAAAATCACATGAGACTTGTTTATCACAAACTCGACTCGGGGAAACAAGGTATCTGACAAGGGCTTATCACCCATGAAAACTCAGGTTCCTACGTGTGACATTATCTTACACAAAACATCATTTTATGATTTTGATATACATCCTCACATCGAGTTAGATAGCAAGGTGAGAAGAGGAATAACAGCAAGATGGGAAAGAAGATAGAAGAGAGAGAGGACATATTGATACCTCAAGGATACCTTAAGGTTTTTTTCGGGGGTCAATGCCTCTCGGTAAATCAACGCCTGATCTATCAGACTGTTACTACTACCTGAACACAGGAAGTATTTTCAGGAATCTATCAGGTTTCCTATTGAAGACTTCGAGAAGTCTGTTAGTAATTCCCCTTATGCACGAATGGAAGGCACCGAAAAGTCGAGGACCTCTTACACTCTTAGTGTCCTCATTGGGCCCTTCTGTTTACTGGAGGCATTTTACACAGTCTGCAGTGTCTCTTGTTTTTCATACGGAGTGATTTTGTAGTGCAGGTTTGGGACCAGTCACAGGCCTGGTCACAGACCCGGCCGCGGGGGCGTTGACCCCCGGAACTCTCTCCAGGTAAGCTCCAGTCCCTCCAGGATTTTCTAGGTGTAAATAATAATGTACAATTTTTGCCAACTTTTCAAGGAATACAGTTGCAGATAGTTCAAACGTTTCTAGTAGTTTAGTTATTTGATTGAATGTATCTGGGAGGTGAAGGATGTCTGTACGCTGTCCATCTCAACAATTTATTATCTTGAAAATTCTAGTTATCCAGCCTAACATTTTTTCTTTTTGATTTTGAGTTCTGAGATCATCACTCTCAAGACTTACACATTGACCTCTTGCTATAATGAATGATATGAGTTTGTCGTGTATATCGTTAGTCTTTATTTCCTCCATTCTTTCATAGCGGACCAACTGAAACTTGTCCTCATTGAACATCATATTATTATCTAAGGCTCACAGAGATTCTCATGTCATCAGCAAAGGAAGTTGCGTAGCTCTGATTAAGTTCTTATCTATGTGGAATATAAGAATGAGAAACAGAAATTGAACGAGTATCGTGCTTTGAGGAACGGGATTTTTCATTGTTGGAGCCTTCAGTTCTCTTGGTTCAATTTTTTTGAAAGTTTAGTATCCATCGACCCACTTTTCCAATTATTACTTTTGTTCGCATTTTGTACTAGTTTCAAACCATGGTCGCACTTGTGGAAGACTTTTGCAAAGTCAGTGTACGCCACTTCGACATTCAGCTTGTCTTCCAATACATCAAAGACCATGTCGTAATGGTCTAACATTTGTGAAAAGCAGGCACGACCTGTTTTAAACTCATGGTACCCTGGGTTATGCCGATGTTGCGATTCCCTGTGATTTGAAATCTTGTTCCTTGGACCCATTCAAAGATTTTGAGAACGTGTGAAGTTAGCACTATTAGTCTACAGTTTTTAGTAATTAACTTACCGCCACTTATGTGATGTGGGACAGTGTCACTATTTTTTAATGACTGGGATAACACCTGCGTCCAAACTTCTTTTTCCTTTAATACTAAAACCCCCCAAATAGTCTAATTCTGTGGCAGAAAGCCGTCGATGGCTTCTTGAAAGTGAACTAAGACAGGGCTTAATCAGGAATTTTGGAGATGTCGGCGGTGTTTTGAGTCTCATTCGTTAGGAACTTCTATCTACATAGTCATAAGTGGTTCAGTGAACACAGAGTCGTATTGTGACTTCAGTATATCATTCATTTCTTTAGAGTCATTAGTGTATGTTCCATCTCCTCCCTGAAGTAAAGACTATATACTGGGTATGGTTTTTGTTCCGGACTTTGAGTAGAAATGTTTGGGATTTCTTCTAAATTTCATTGATGGCTGTTTGCTCCCTCTGTCTCTCCAGGATAAAGGGGGAAAAATAAGGAGGAAAATGGGAGATAGTTGAAGAAACGATGGGAAGATCGATGATGTGGGGAAGTGAGATAAAGGAGAGGAAGGGAAGGTGAAAAAAAAACGATCCTCGATGATAGGATTCACGGAAGAGAAGAGGAGTGTAAATGGAAGGGTAAGAAAATTAGACAACGAATATGAGAAGCAGGATGCTATTCAGCACCTGAGAAATGAGATCCAGTCACTTATAATCCAAAGAAGAGGAGGAGGAGGAAGAAGAGGAGAATAGGAGGCTCTAGTTTCTTGGACAAAAAGCTCTTCACCGAACTCGAGCCACCCCAGAGCAGAGAGTCTGTTTATACCCCAGTCCTAGATGCACGAGGTCACAGCCGGAAGTTAAAAGCACAGTTGAGTCACAGTGATGATAGGAAATATTTCTTTAGCTTGAGAGTGGTCAGGAAATGTAACAACGTAGACAGAAAAATGGTATAGAATCCACACAGCATTAAGAATAAATATGAAAGAGTTCACGGAGCCAGAAGAGAGTGACACCAGTAGCGGCAAACAGAGAAGTGGTGTCAGGAGCTGAGATTTAACCTCTACAACCACAGTTAGGTGAGTATAATTAGGTGAGTATCTCTCTTGAAGGGAATCTCAGGTGACTCATTAGAATAACAACAGCTTTGAACTTTTTGTTGAAATATTACTGAACTGAGGTCTTGCATAACAGAAGTCAGCGGAGCAGGTGTGTCATCTTGCATAACAGAAGTCAGCGGAGCAGGTGTGTCATCTTGCATAACAGAAGTCAGCAGAGCAGGTGTGTCATCTTGCATAACAGAAGTCAGCGGAGCAGGTGTGTCATCTTGCTTAACAGAAGTCAGCGGATCAGGTGTGTCATCTTACACCAGATCAAGTGTAGCTTACATTGATCTGCTACGCCTGTTAGTAGTTTGGGGATCATTTCCAGATCTCGTACGAGGCACCTCGAGGTTAAATAGTAAATATTACAAGAAAAAGAACTAATTCATCCAGGCAGAGAGACCTCCATAGAACCTCTCGAGTCACTCTGGCACTCTGGCTGCGTCCCGAGTGCCAGGAATGGCTCAATGGAACAGAGTTGATAACCTTGTGCCAGCGACAATACCGGCCTTGAGATACTAAGTTTTAACCCTGACTTTCCCTGCGCCCTAGGAGCTCTGTGAGTGAGGAAGACTGCAGACGAGTTTGTTGAGTTGGAGACGACTCACCATCGTACACACAGGGCCGAAGACACCAATCGAACCGAAGACGTGCTGTAGCCCAGTTACTGGGCGTCTTCGAGAAGTGTAGCTAACTGCTACACCACTTGTGTTGAAGAAGACTCACCATGTCATTGTCATGGGGCTGCCTCCGCAATAGGGCTTTAAACGGTACAAACTCCAAACTCCTTCGAGTCATTGCCGGGTTACCACATAAAGAAGACCCGGGCCAGGACCCGTTCTGTCGACCCTACCTGTACCTGTAAAAGAATTATATAATACAGAGGAAGGTAAAGTAAGTGTTTATTAAAATAATTGGAAGCTTGCAAGATTTATCTCTCATCATAAGTGTTTTATTACGTAGATCAAGGTTAAGGAACTGAACACTTTCTAGTAAGACTAAGAGGCTGACCACCTTAAAATTATCTCTCCACTTTCTTCCACCATCTCCGCTATTATAGTCTCCTCTGCATTAGGCTGAACAAAATCTGCTGGGCAGGTGAACCGTCTAGTCAATAAAAATACGTGTGTTGCATGTATATCTTATTCATCAACTTACGTCATCAAGAGATAGAAAGGAAAGACCAATAATTCTGCGAGAATGCAAAAATTTTGCCTTGTTTTCGTTTCATATATAATGAGAGGACGGTGGCACCCTCCCGGACGGTTCCTGTCTACCTGCTAATTAATCCAAAGTAATCAAGCTTAAAAAAGGTAAATCTAACCTGGCTTATAGTACAAAAGGTAGACTTTTTGCATATGATCAAGTATGAAATTAGTAGAGACTATCATATGATTAGAAAGAGGATTAAGCATAGGAATAGTCATGAGATTATGAAAAGTTGTTTGACAGAAATAGATAGACAGAGAGTGAGAGCATCAATATAGCTTCAGAACAGGTCACTCTGCTGCTGATCTGCTGTTAAACCTTTCGACTATGTGGATTCAGTCACTGGATGAATCCATGGTCAGCTCTGTAGTAGCACTGGACATTGCTGGTGCTTTCGACCGAGTATGGCACCAAGGACTCTTGGAAAAACTGCAAGCACCAGGAGTCACTATGTCTCCTTCAAGATAGAACTCTAAGCGTAGTACTCACTGGGACAGTCAACAAAATACTTTACTGGGGCAAGTGTTCCACAGGGAAAGTGTTCTTGGGCCGTTGTTATGGACTGTCTACTTCAATAACTTTTTTCAACTTATCGCAGAATCCCATGTATATGCAGACGGAAGGAAGGAAGGAAGGAAAGAAGGAAGAAAAGAGGTAAGGAATTAATGAAGGAGGGAAAGAAGAAAGGAATGAAGGAATAATGGAATGAAGGAAGGAAGAGGAAAGGAAGGAAGGATGGAAGGAAGGATGGAAGGGAGGAAGGAAGGAAGGAAGGAAGGAAGGAAGGAAGGAAGGAAGAGGAAAGGAAGGAAGGATGGAAGGAAGGATGGAAGGGAAGGAGGAAGGAAGGAAGGAAGGAAGGAAGGAAGGAAGGAATGAAGGAAGGAAGGAAGAAAGGAAGGAAGGAAGGAAGGAAGGAAGGAAGGAAGGAAGGAAGGAAGGAAGGAAGGAGGGAAGCAAGTAAGGAAGGAAGCAAGGAAGGAAGCAAGGAAGGAAGGAAGGAAGCATGGAAGGAAGAAAGGAAGGAAGGAAGGAAGGAGGGAAAGAAGAAAGGAAGGAAGGAATGATGGAATGAAGGAAGAAGGAAAGAAGGATGGAAGGAAGGATGGAAGGGAGGGAGGGAGGTAGTGGCTTTGGTGGTCATCAGAGCAGCCGGCAACAAACAACCTCCCCAAGGTACTGTTATTGTCTGATAAGCTTGTGTCAACACCTGCCCAGGCAGGTCCCAGTTACCATACACACACACACACACACACACACACACACACACACACACATGTGAACGACATAACGGAAGGGATAGACTCAGAAGTGTCCTTGTTTGCAGATGTTGTGAAGTTAATGAGAAGAATCAAATCGGATGAGGATCAGGCAGGACTACAAAGAGACCTGGATAGGCTACAAGCCTGGTCCAGCAACTGGCTCCTTGCGTTTAACCCTGCCAAATGCAAAGTCATGAAGATTGGGGAAGGGCAAAGAAGACCGCAGACACAATATAGTTCAGATGGCCAAAGACTGCAAACCTCACTCAAGGAAAAAGATCTGGGAGTGAGTATAACACCGAGCATATCTCCTGAGGCGCACATCAATCAGATAACTGCTGCAGCATACGGGCGCCTGGCAAACCTACGGATAGCGTTCCGATACCTCAGTAAGGATTCGTTCAAGATTCTGTTAACCATTTACGTCAGGCCCATACTGGAGTATGCAGCACCAGTTTGGAATCCACACCTAGTCAAGCACGTCAAGAAATTAGAGAAAGTGCAAAGGTTTGCAACAAGACTAGTCCCAGAGCTACGGGGATTGTCCTTCGAAGAAAGGTTGAGGGAAATCGGCCTGACGACACTGGAGGACAGGAGGGTCAGGGGAGACATGATAACGACATATAAAACACTGCGCGGAGTAGACAAGGTGGACAAAGACGGGATGTTCCAGAGAAGGGACACAGAAACAAGGGGTCACAATTGGAAGTTGAAGACTCAGATGAATCAAAGGGATTTTAGGAAGTATTTCTTCAGTCATAGAGTTGTCAGGCCGTGGAATAGCCTAGAAAGTGACGTAGTGGAGACGGGAACCATACATAGTTTTAAGGCGAGGTATGATAAAGCTCATGGGGCAGGGAGAGAGAGGACCTAATAGCAATCAGCGAAGAGGCGGGGCCAGGAGCTATGAATCGACCCCTGCAACCACAAATAGATGAGTACAAATAGGTGAGTACACACACACACACACACACACACACACATTTCACTTGTCACAGCTTATTTAGTGTCACGAGGTTCCTACCCGTAATTTAGAAATTCCCGCTTAGGCCTCTTTCTCTGAGTCCTCTGTAGGTGGCACTGTACAGAATTAATGTGAGGTCGTCATTACTTAAATCTCCCTCACTCCCTATACGGCTGCCTGGTAGTCAACACTTGCCCCATGGTCTTGGCAGTGCCCGCACTCTCTCCTGTCTGCGTGATATACCTGGAGTTTACCTGGAGAGTTTCGGGGGTCAACGCCCCCCCGGCCTTGTCTGTGACCAGGCCTCATGGTGGATCAGGGCCTGATCAACCAGGCTGTTACTGCTGGCCGCACGCAATCCAACGTACGAACCACAACTCGGCTAGTCAGGTACTGACTGTAGGTGCTTGTCCAGTGCCTGCTTGAAGACAGCCAGGGGTCTATTGGTAATCCCCCTTATGTATGCTGGGAAGTAGTTGAACACTCTTGGGCCCATAGCACTTATTGTGTTGTCTCTTAACGTGCTAGTGGCACCCCTGCTTTTCATTGGGGGGATGTTGCATCGTTTGCTGAGTCTTTTGCTTTTGAAGTGAGTGATTTACGTGTGCAAGTTTGGTACTAATCCCTCAAAGATTTTCCAAGTGTATATAATCATGTATCTCTCCCTCCTGCATTCTAGGGAGTATCGTAGGGGTTCTTAAATGGAGAAATCGAGGGTTGAAGGTAGACACACTTGTTGGATGGTAACATATATATTGTCAGACTGTGATGATGAACGTGGAGCCCAGCCTTTGCCTGTCTTCGCCTGTAGATCTACGACTGAGAGCGCGTCACACAAAGTCACAGGCCTACAAGGGGTCTCCTATCTAAAGCACATGGATGATACTAATATGCTATGCTATATAACACAGGGATCAGCAACTATGCTGACAGGAGTACAGATTTAGGAACTTAAGCGCTCCCAGTAATTAAGGTGCTTTATCCTAGTTATGCGCGCCGTGAAGGTTCTCTGTACATTTTCTAGGTCAGCAATTTCAACTGCCTTGAAAGGTGCTGTTATATCCCACAAGTACGCCACAGACTAGTCTGTGTGATGTTACACTATTCAACATCACCTCTTCTCTTCAGCTACCTGCTCTTGTGGCTTAGCGCTTCTATTTGATTATAATAATAATCTTCAGCTACCACGCTATTTAACACTGCAATCACAGACAAGCTGAACCTAACCTAACATAACCTAAATAACAAAAAAAGGCATAATACCGTGACTGGAACGATCCTTTTCGTTAGTGTGACTTTGTAAATGGTCCAAGTCGGACCGAAACGTCGTCGTAAGCTCCTCTCTTTTTTTGTGCGGGTTGTGTATCTAACCTAACCTAGGTGATAATGCTAGTTTTTTTTATAGTACGATATATATATATATATATATATATATATATATATATATATATATATATATATATATATATATATATATATATATATATATATATATATATATATATATATATATATACTGGATGTTCTGTGCTTATTACAGTCAAATGTCTGCAATTCAGCAACCACGGGCCAAACAAATGATATTGGTCTATATGCTGAATATAGTAGAGAACTGCTGGTGGACTAAATGACTCTCTGTTAATACATCCCCCAGCACTCCAAATGAAAGTTAACTATACAATCTTTTTCCAAAAATAAATGTATGTATAATATTTATTTAGGTTCCTTCTCTCTCTCTCTCTCTCTCTCTCTCTCTCTCTCTCTCTCTCTCCACACTAATAAACAAAATACTGCAGGCAGATGGAAAATTTAACGAGGCAGTAGCAATGTCATTTGTTAGCAAGGTTCCTGCACGCGCGAGTGTCTTCACGCACACAGAACAAGAGGCAAAGCATCTTTCGACAAGTGCCTTTGATAACCGGTAACTAACCCATACAAACACTAAAACACACACAAAACAAAAGGCCAAGAAACTATTGAAAGGTGTTTTTGGCAACCAGTACCTAACATAAATCACACACACCGCAAAACAGACTAATCACACTCACACACACACACACACACACACACACACACACACACACACACGTGAAGAGGTATCACACACACACACACACACACACACACACACACACACACACACACACACACACACCCTCTGTGTTAGGAAGTATTTCTAGTCGACACTCCGCAGTGCTTCATACATAGCTTTAAGAAGAGGTACGATGAGGCTCTTGGAGCACGGAGATAGTGGACCAGCGAAGTGGAAGGGGCAGGAGCTAAGACTCGACCCCTTCAACTATTTATTTATTTATTTAGTAATTTGAGCATACATGCAGAGATACAAAAAAATACAGGTAAGAGCAGCATGCGAAAGCCACTTATATGCATAGCATTACAGGCTGGCTTAAAATTAACTTAAGATTAACTAAGCAAAGATGAAATCAGTGATAAGACATTTTTGTAAACAGATAACTATAAAGCACAAATGAGTATTACGAAGTCAGGTCATATGGTTGCATGCATTGCTGTACATTCAGTCGAATGGAGTATTCTGTTAGATTGGGTTTTAGGTTTAATATTTATGTGATATAATTGTGAGAAACATTTAAGAGTATGGAGGAGGTGAATGTATTCAGATATTTGGGAGTGGACGTGTCAGCGGATGGGTCTATGAAAGATGAGGTGAATCATAGAATTGATGAGGGGAAAAGAGTGAGTGGTGCACTTAGGAGTCTGTGGAGACAAAGAACTTTGTCCTTGGAGGCAAAGAGGGGAATGTATGAGAGTATAGTTTTACCAACACTCTTATATGGGTGTGAAGCATGGGTGATGAATGTTGCAGCGAGGAGAAGGCTGGAGGCAGTGGAGATGTCATGTCTGAGGGCAATGTGTGGTGTGAATATAATGCAGAGAATTCGTAGTTTGGAAGTTAGGAGGAGGTGCGGGATTACCAAAACTGTTGTCCAGAGGGCTGATGAAGGGTTGTTGAGGTGGTTCGGACATGTAGAGAGAATGGAGCGAAACAGAATGACTTCAAGAGTGTATCAGTCTGTAGTGGAAGGAAGGCGGGGTAGGGGTCGGCCTAGGAAAGGTTGGAGAGAGGGGGTAAAGGAGGTTTTGTGTGTGCGGGGCTTGGACTTCCAGCAGGCATGCGTGAGCGTGTTTGATAGGAGTGAATGGAGACAAATGGTTTTTAATAGTTGACGTGCTGTTGGAGTGTGAGCAAAGTAACATTTATGAAGGGGTTCAGGGAAACCGGCAGGCCGGACTTGAGTCCTGGAGATGGGAAGTACAGTGCCTGCACTCTGAAGGAGGGGTGTTAATGTTGCAGTTTAAAAACTGTAGTGTAAAGCACCCTTCTGGCAAGACAGTGATGGAGTGAATGATGGTGAAAGTTTTTCTTTTTCGGGCCACCCTGCCTTGGTGGGAATCGGCCAGTGTGATAATAAAAAAAATTAAGATATACAATTTATAAGGTTCAGTTATTCAGTATTTATTTGGATTTGGGTGAGTAAGTGATCTTTGAGAAGAGACTTGAATTTATAAACAGGTAGTGTTTCTTTTATATTTACAGGTAATGAATTCCAGATTTTAGGGCCTTTTATGTGCATTGAGTTTTTGCATAGCGTGAGATGGACACGAGGAACATCAAAGAGTGATCTGTGCCTTGTGTTATGGTCATGTGTTCTGTTGAGGTTGGCAAGGAGATGTTTGAGGGGAGGGTTAATATCAGAGTTAAGTGTTCTATGTATGTAATAGGTGCAGTAATAAGTATGGATGTTTTGTATGGTGAGTAGGTTGAGTGTTTTGAATATTGGTGGAGTGTGCTGCCTGTAGTGAGAATTTGTTATCATTCTAACTGCAGCCTTTTGTTGGGTAATTAGTGGTCTGAGATGGTTAATTGTTGTTGAGCCCCATGCACAAATTCCATAGGTGAGATAGGGGTAAATAAGAGAGTGATATAGGGCCAGGAGGGCTGACTGTGGAACATAGTACCGTATCTTCGATAGTATGCCTACAGTCTTGGAAATTTTCTTAGAAATTTGTTGTATATGTGTATGAAATTTGAGTCTATTATCAAGGTGGATTCCTAAGAATTTTCCCTCTGTTAGCTTTGTGATAGGTGATCCGTTTATCATTATGTTAAGAGGGACATCTGTAGCTCTGTTACCAAACTGAATGAAGTAGGTTTTGTCAATGTTTAGTGTAAGTTTGTTAGTCCTCATCCAGGTAGATATTTTCTGTAATTCGGTATTTACAGAATTGGCTAGCGTGACTGGGCTCGGGTGAGAGAAGACGTATGTAGTGTCATCTGCAAATAGTGTGGGTTTGAGTAATTGCGAAGCATTTGGTAGGTCATTTATGTATAGGAGAAAGAGAAGAGGGCCAAGGACACTTCCCTGTGGGACACCAACTGTAATTGGTTGTGCGGAAGAGCTTGCCACATTTGCGTACACATATTGGCTTCTGTTGCTGAGGTATGACTTGAGGTAGTTGAGGGAGTGCCCTCTTATACCATAGTGTGACAATTTTACGTGGAGCAAGTCATGATCAACTGTATCAAAAGCTTTACGTAAGTCAATGAAGATCCCCAGTGGGACTTCTTTTTTTTCTCTATTGCAGTGTATATATGTTCTAGCATGTGTATAATAGCATCATTAGTATTTTTATTAGGCCTGAATCCAAATTGGCAGGGGTTGAGTATGTTTTGGGAGATGAGGTAGGAGTAGATTCGTTTATGAATTAATTTTTCGAAGATTTTTTGAGAGAGGGTGTAAATTGGATATTGGCCTATAGTTATTCAACTCTGTTTGGTCTCCTCCTTTATGGATCGGGGTGACCCTTGCTATTTTGAGAACTCTAGGGAAGGTGGAGGATTCAATGGATTTGTTAAAGAGTGTTGCAATGATTGGTGATAGCACTTGTGACACTTTTTTGTATATAAAGGGTGGCAAGGTATTTAAATCTCCTGCCTTATTTTTTAGTGCGTTGATAATAAGGGAGACTTCGTATGGGTTAGTCGGAGCTAGGAACAGTGTGTTCGGGTAGTTGCCAGTGAGGTAGTCATTTGGTGGGGGATCTGAGCTTGGGATTTTATTGGCAAGGTTTTGTCCTATATATAGATAGGTGAGTATGTTGTCATAAAATCAAATAAATTATATATTTCTGTATTAGAGCGTTAATTAGTAAATATTTTACTTGAATAATGACCGAATAATAATTTACCACATAAACGATAACACAGGAAAAGTAAAAAATAAAAAAAACGAAGTGAATAAAGGAGACAAAAAAAAATAAAAATCAAGAAAGCTGAAAGAAAATAGGAAATTAGTAACATGAGAGAGAGAGAGAGAGAGAGATCTGACAAATAATGAAGGTGGTGTGTTGATGTAGTATAAGCAGAGTAGTGAACCGCACAAACAGTCAGGTCAGGAGAGGAAGTACAGCATAACAAGAGATCAGTTTTAGTAAAGTGTAAACGATACTCGCTCCAAAAATAAACACTCTTAATTACATTATTCCTTCGTTGAATGTCGAGTGAATTAAGCAATTGCTAAAATAAAAAAAAAATGATAATATGCCGAGAAGAATAGTTAATAATAGGTAGTTTGAAATTAAGGAGGATGATTTATGTATATATATATCTATATATATATATATATATATATATATATATATATATATATATATATATATATATATATATATATATATATATATATATCTCGTGCCGAATAGGCAGAACTTGTGATCTTGGCTTAATAGCAACGCTCATCTTGCCATATAGGACAAGCGAAAATTTGTGTATGCAATAATTTCGCCAAAATCATTCTGAACCTAAGGAAAAAATATATTTCACTGTTTGTTTAGTATTAAATTATCGTAAACAAATCTAAAATATATTTAGTTGGGTTAGGCTAAAATAAATTGCTCTTGTGATAATAAGATTAGATAAGTTTTCTAAGATTCTTTTGGTGCAAAATTAAAATTTTTTACATTAACATTTATGAAAAAAATATATCTTTAAACGTATAAGGGAAAATTTCAGAAAGGACTTAATTTTAAATGAGTTCTTGCTAATTGACCAGTTTTACATATTCGGCACGACATATATATATATATATATATAAATATACATATATATAGAGATATACATATAGAAATATACATATAGAAATATACATATATATAGAAATATACATATATATAGAAATATACATATATATAGAAATATACATATATAGAAATATACATATATAGAAATATACATATATAGAAATATACATATATAGAAATATACATATATAGAAATATATATACATATATAGAAATATATATACATATATAGAAATATATATACATATATAGAAATATATATACATATATGCAATAAGATCACAGTAAACAGGTGATTTCAGAATATGCAAAACAACCACTCTGAAAGAATAGAGAAATTCCAAGCGCTTTCGTGACTACTCACATTATCAAGGAACTATGAAAGTAAAGCATCCAAGGAAGCTATTTAAGGGGTCTGGTCGGCACCTCACTATCAGATCCCACAACGGTTTAAACACGTGACGCGCGGCGAGCCAACTTGGAAAGGTCCTTGGGGTGAGTTGTGCCAAGGACCTTTCCAAGTTGGCTCGCCGCGCGTCACGTGTTTAAACCGTTGTGGGATCTGATAGTGAGGTGCCGACCAGACCCCTTAAATAGCTTCCTTGGATGCTTTACTTTCATAGTTCCTTGATAATGTGAGTAGTCACGAAAGCACTTGGAATTTCTCTATTCTTTCAGAGTGGTTGTTTTGCATATATATATATATATATATATATATATATATATATATATATATATATATATATATATATATATATATATATATATATATATATATATATATATATATATTTATATATATATACATACATATATATATATATATATATATATATATATATATATATATATATATATATATATATATATATATATATATATATATATATATATATATATAAATATACACATATATATATATATATATATATAAATATACACACATATATATATATATATATATATATATATATATGTGTGTGTGTGTGTGTGTGTGTGTGTGTGTGTGTGTGTGTGTGTGTGTGTGTGTGTGTGTGTGTGTGTGTGTGTGTGTGTGTGCGTGGTGCCGAATAAGTAAAATTGGTCAGTTAGTAAGAACTCATTTAAAATTAAGTCTTTTTAAAATTTTCTCTTATACGTTTAAAGATATATTTTTTATTTATGTTAATGTAAAAACTAATAATTTTGTACCAAAAGAACCTTACAAAACTTACCTAACTGTATTATCACAAACGCAATTTAATTTAGCCTAATCCAACTAGATATATTGTAGATAAACTTACAATAGTTTAATAATAAACAAACACAATTAAATATATTTTTTCGTTATGTGAATAAAAAATTAAGTCTTTGTAAAACGTTTGTAAGTTTATCTCATCTCAGGTGTACATCAATTTTTTTTTTTTAATATACCTTCAGGTTAACTGGTTTGTTTTGAGTTTTTTTTTTTTACTGATATTTTGTAGCTTATCTAGTCGATATTTCTATGATTACGCTGCTCTAAGGTTTCAGTTCACTTTTAGGAAAAAAAGTATATTTTTCTAATTCACTTTGGGAAGCTGAATTCAAACCTGACTTAGTTTTGCTAGAACATTTACAATGTCTGTGAAATTGAACCCTCCTTCATCCCAGTAAGTTTTTAACTGTATTATTGTCTGTTGGGTGTTTGGTAAGTCTGGAGAAGGTGATTTATGGTTTGTTTGATTTGTGTGGATTTATGAGATAGTTTTATCACTAATGGAGTGCATGTTTTCTTTCTATTAAAAATATTAGTAACCGTATTCACATTTAGATTGATATTGCCTAACTTCTATATTATTTTCTAGAAGTCAAAAGATTGATAATTTTACTATTTTGATTGTGTGAATTCTTGAGACTTTTATTTATACTCTCTAAGTTGTAATTGCTTAGGTCGTTGTTATTTCATGAGACAGTTTGAGAGTGAGACAAAATGAGACAAACATAGAGAGGAAGGAGCTAAAACCTCACTATACAGCGTAAATCAGTAATATCTGTTAGGCATGTTGGCCCATAAGCTTTACCTCTGCAGTCTCCATCAACCTCGCTTCTGATTTTGATGTCCACCATGTGGTTCCTGCTTCTTCCATTCTGACCTTTTTTGATTAAAATCTCCTTAGACCACGAGCCTCGTGCTAGGCTTTCTGTCTGTGCTAACTTCAAAAGATTGTATATAGTGGCCATAATGTTTCCTTGGCGCTGCTCTCTTAGTCTTCACTTATTAAGGTGGTAAGAAGGAGGTGTGTAGATCACTGCAGTTGTTAGTTTTGGTCCCCCGGACTACCTGTTGTCTATCTGTTGATTGTTCTGAGGATCAGAGCCCAGCAGCCTGGTCTTACATCAGGCCTCCTGGTTGACAACATAATCAATCAAGTCGTGTCTGTTTGTGGCCTCAGTCCGAGTTACTAGTCAGGTACTGTTGTACTAAATTTCTCATGTTTTCCTTAACATATGGAGGGAATTGAAAGATTTAGAGCGTTTATTCTTATTAAGTTGTATTTCTGCGTGTTTATTACACTCTATATTTCAAAGGTGGCATTTTGCCTCCCGTCTTCGTTATGCGTTTTATCAGTGTGTAGATTTGGATCCAGTCCCTCTATTATTTGCCAGGAATGAACTGTAATGTATCTTATTCACTTGTATTCCAGCGTCTGCATCTCTGGTTTTGATGGATCTTGTTATCCAGCGCATCATGTTCCTTGCTGTTGTGATATTAATATTAATGTGTTTTTAAACATAAAATCTTTTTTCCACAAACCCCCGTCCATTTCTCTCTAGGGACATCGAGTACTCAGTTAATAGTTCATTTTTCTATAGTGAATTATCTGAAATTCGCCTTTGATGAACATATTTTTTCCCCCAATTCGAGATTTGAAGTTTTAACTGTGTCCTCGTTAAACATTCCACTCTGCAACTTGATGGCTCAAGTCCTTACTGATCGTTTGTAAGTTACTTCTTACACGAACTTTCTTACATGGAACTTTCTGTCATCAGAGTGATTAGTAAATTATTCCATTTATATTTTCTTAACTGAAACCACAGATCAAGATGAAGCCTGAGAAAGACTTTATATTGGTTATGATTAATTTTTTTTCACTAATCTTTAACGTGTTGAAAAATTTAGTTATGGTAGTTTGTTTGCAACAATTATGGTTGAAATTTGGCTTTAATTTTTAACAGCAAGGACTTCAACTATATTAATGTGCAGTAAAGCGCCTCAGTGCAAATAAGTGAGCCCAAGACATACAGATCAAAATTTACTTGTGGATAATTCATTCCTTTTTAACGGTATCTCTGAATACTTGTCAAAGTGTTTTAAACAAGAATCTCTTTGAAGTCTCCATACAAGGCATTTGAACCCGTGAGACAGCTTATATTAAAAGTTATATATAAATGTTTGGTTAATACACATGTTTGCAAAAAAAAAAAGTTTAAGATTATATTAGCAATGATTTTACAGAAATATTGTTAGTGAATTCGTCAATATTAATGTTTACAACTCATCGGAACTCTTCAGGTCCCAGGTTATACATGTGATACTTGTCGTTCTTCGTTTTCTCTTTCTGTTCTCGCTATTATTATTCTGAGTTTTGATGTAGTGAGAGCTGTTATGCTTAGTTACTCATGTGTTACTTTGTACTTTCGTCCACTGCATTTATTTTTGAAGTTATTTCAAAACGGGAATAAGTGATACGGTGTTTGCAAGTTAATGCAAGGGATGGGGCTTGGTAGGGGCTTGAATGCTGGGAAATATTGACCGGTGAAAGTTAAAACGGAGATGGTAGATGATGTAGGTGAGGAAAAGAAAATATATTATTCAGAATATTAACCGTGGAGAGTTAATAACTTCATGATAACTAAACAGCTTGGCTTCAAGTGTTACTGCTGGCTGCACGCCTTCCAACGTACGAAACACAACCCCCATCCTTATGTGTGATGGGAAGCTGTTGAGAGTCCTAGTGTACTCATGGCAACCCTGCTTGTCATTGGGGATGTGTTGCGCCAACTGTCGAGTGTTTTGCTTTCTTAGGGAATTATTTCTGTGTGCAGATTTTGGATCAGTACTTCTAGGATTTTCCAAGTGTAGATTATGAGATATCTTTCTCTCCTGTGTTCCCAGTAATTAAGTTGCTTGACTGAATTAACATGTGCCATGAAAGTTCTCCGCTTGCCTTGAATGAATCTGTTAGTGTACAGCAGTATTCAAGCCTAGAGGATATAAGTGACTTAAAGAGGGTCATAACTGGCATGGCATCCCTTGTATTGAAAGTTTTCATTATCTATTCTATCCTTTTTCTTGTACCTGTGATAGTGACTTTGTTGTGGTCCTTAAAGGTGAAATTTTCTGACATTATCACTCCCAAGTCCTTAGCATTAGTTTTTCGCTCAATTGTGTGGTTAAAATTTGCTGTATACTCCATTCTTGCCATTATTTCCTTAAGTTCTCCATACCGGAGTATCTGAAATTTGTACTCTTTGAACATCATGTTGTTTTCCACGGACCATTGGAAAACTTGGTTTATATCTCCTTGGAGATTTACCGTGTCCTCAGTGGATGACACGCTCATGCAATTCTAGCATTGTCTGCAAAGAAAGACATCTCTGTCTGTCAGATAAGAGAATTAGGAAAAAGATGTAGCGTATCATCGTGGCAGCCTCCGACTTTACTCTGTTTACCATTAATCTTTGTGTTCCATGTTAATTTTTATTTGTGAAATAAATACGCTTGTTTGAAGTGTTAGATTAGTCTTCGTTTTGAATTTGCATTAAACTTAATACCAATAAAAAAGGTGTGTTTGTATGTATTGGGGGAGGGGTCTCGGGATGTGACCTGGGAGCCAAGGGGGCGGCAGCCTGAAAAAGTCTGGAAACCATTGAGTTAGAAAGTTAAAAATCCATCTACCCACTTTTCCAGTCATTCTTTTAGAACGCATTTTGTGCACTGTTACACTATGACTGCACTTATCGAAGGCTTTTGCAAAGTCTGTGTATACCATATGTGCGATATGTTTGTCCTGTAGTGTATCCAAGACCTTGTCATAGTGGTCAGTAGCTGTGAGAAGCAGAAGTAACCTGCTCTAAACCCATGTTGCCCTGGGTTGTGCAGTTGTTGGGAATCCAAGTGTTGGGCAATCTTGCTTCTTAGAACTCTTTCAAAGATTTTTATGATGTGGGACATTAGTGCCATCGGTCTATAAGTCTTTGCAATTGCTTTACTGCCACCTTTGTGGAGTGGGGCTATATCCGTTGTTTTTAGTGACTGTGGGATGACTCCTGTGTTTATGCTCCTTCTCCATAGAATATTTAAGGCAAGTGACAGGGGTTTCTTGCAGTTCTTGATGAACACTGAGTTCTACGAGTGTAGGTCTGGGGCAGAGTGCATGGGAATGTTATCAATGGCGTTTTTAAAGTCAAGTGGAATTTGAGTTGTCAGAAATTTGGCATACATTGATAAGGTTTTGAGTCTCGTTCATGAAAAATTCGTTCTGATTGTCGATCTTTAGTCTGATTACTGGCTCACTAAACGGTCACATTGCGACTTCAGTATCTCGCTCATTTCTTCGCTGTCGTCCGTGAGAGTCCCGTCTTGTCCGGACAGGGGCCCGATACTGGATGTGGTTTTTGCCTTCTTGCTGTGAATCAAATTATCACTGCTAGGACGTACCCACGAGGAGTAACATGGGAAGATGCGGTAAGGGATGATAGGAATACGAGAGGGGATGCTGAAGAGGGAAGAGGAGGGTATGGAATAGGTTAGTTTTCTGGGTAAGAGAAAAAGGACAAGAAGGTAAGGTGAAGGCAGAAGGGATGGTGGACGTGAAGGGAAAGGAGAATAGGAAGATACCTCAAGGGGAAGGAGAAGGAATTAGAGTACATAGTGTGGAAGTGTTGAGAAAGAGGAGGGAATGTGTATGGGAAAACAGGAAAAAGGAAAGGGCTTAGAGGCAGGCGTCCTTAAGAGCAAATACAGAGGTAATCAATAAGGGCGTGCATTCACGTGCATACATAAATTCACGTGCATACGTAAATTCACGTGTGTGTGTGCATGCATATGTGTTCGTGCATTTAAGTGTGTGCGTGCATTCATGTGTGTGCGTGCATGCACGTGTGTGTGTACTCACCTAATTGTGGTTGCAGGGGTCGATTCATAGGTCCTGGCCCCGCCTCTTCACTGGTCGCCACTAGGTAACTACTCCCTGTTCCTTGAGCTTTATCATACCTCTTCTTAAAGCTATGTACGAATCCTGCCTCCACTCCCTCGCTTTCCAGATTATTCCACTTCCTGACAACTCTATGACTGAAGAAATATTTCCTAACATCTCTTCAACTTCCAATTGTGGACCCTTGTTGCTTTGTCCCATCTCTGTAACATCCTGTTTCCCTCCACCTTGTCGATTCCTCTTAGTATTTTATATGTCGTTTTCATGTGACCCCTATCCCTCCGGTCCTCCAGTGTCGCCAGGTCGATTTCCCTTAACCTCTCGTAGGACATGCCCCTTAGCTCCGGGGCTAATCTCGTTGCAAACCTTTGCACTTCCTCTAATTTCCTGACGTGCTTGGCCAGGTGTGGGTTCCAAACTGGTGTTACATATTCCAATATGGGCCTGATGTACACGGTGTACAGAGTTGTGAACTACTCCTTCCTGAGATGCCGGAATGCTACTCTTAGGTTTGCCAGGCGACCATATGCTGCAGCAGTTATTTGGTTGATGTGCGCCCCAGATGTGCTAGGTATTATACTCACCCCAAGATCATTTTCCTTGAGTGAGGTTTGTAGCCTCTGGCTTCCTAGACTGTACTCCGTCTGCGGTCTTCTTTGCCCTTCACCTATCTCTATGACTTTGCACTTGATGGGGTTGAACTCTAGGAGCCAGTTACTGGAACAGGCCTGCAGGCTGTCCAGGTCCTTTTGTAGTCCTGCCTGGTCCTCCTCCGGTTGAACTTTCCTCATTAACTTCACATCGTCTGCAAACAGAAACATTTCTGAGTTTATTCCTTCAGACATGTCATTCACATACACCAGAAACAGCACCACTCCTAGGACTGATCCCTGTGGAACCCCGCTCGTCACAGGCGCCCACTCTGACACCTCATCACGTACCATGACTTGCTGATGCCTTACCGTAAGGTATTCTCTGATCCATTGAAGTGCCTTCTCTGTTATACCTGCCTGGCCTTCCAGCTTTTTGCACTAATCTCTTGTGTAGAACTGTGTCAAAGGCCTTCTTACAGTCCAAGGAAACACAATCTACCCACCCCTCCCTCTTTTGTCTTACTTCTGTCACCTTGTCCTAGAACTCCAGTAGTTTGTGACACAGGATTTCCCATCCCTGAATCCGTGCTGGTTATAGCTGTTAAGCTCATTCTTTTCTAGATGTTCCACCACTGATAACCCTCTCCATGTCAGTGACACTGATCTGTAGCTTAATGCTGCGTGTCTGTGTGCATTTACGTGTGTATGTTCATGCACGTGCGTGACTTAGAAAGGTTCTATATGCACACATAATAATAAGAAGAAAAAATGTCTGACACCGGGAGGGTGGCTGAGGTGCATCAAGCTTGTCCGCCGCAGGACCCAGTTGCATAATTGGTGGCCCCGTCACAGTGGTGTAGCAGTGTCACGGTAGTAATGAACCCTCCTGTCTATCTTTGTCCAGCACCGTGGTCACGCCATACCTCCTGCACGGCTAAGACGACCAAACTGCAGCCTTCACCTAACACCTGTCTGACGTATGAGGGGGTTAGATTAGGGGAAGGAGGAGCAGCAGGGGGAGAATGGGTAGGTAGTAGGAGTTAGGGAGTAGGGAAAGCAGGATAGGAGATGGAGGGAGGTTAAGGTACAAACTTTGGACTCTTTTAAAAGTTATAAGTATATACGTTTTACTGTTTAACCTACCGTTGATTTATGTTTGAAACATTTACATTTTCTCTGGGCTTGGTGAGAAGGTTGAGGCTGGAGTGAGGTCAGACATAAAGCAGAGAGAGCTGAGAGTGGGATGGGAAGTGACTTTTCTAAGGTTGAGGTACGGGAAGGAAAAATAGCTACTTTACTTAATAGCGGAAAGCAGCGTGCTTAAGGAAAATGAGACGCTCGTGCAACGCTTTGGAATCTTTATTGTGTGAACGTTTCGCCAGCCAGTGGCTTCCTCAGTCAGATACAAAAGAAGAACGGTGGAAGATGAAGAGTGGTCTGAGGTACAGTAATCAGGCTCAGGGACTGATTGCTTCAAACTCCTCATCTTCCACCGTTTTCTCTGCAATGGACTGATGAATCCTCTGGATAGCGTACCGTTTCTACAGCAAAGATATCCAAATGTTGCACATGTGTCTATTAATCTGTCGGGTTTCTAAACCATTATTATAATAATAATTAAGGCAGTTTATCTACTCATGATAATAAAGTTACAAAAATATACAAATGCTATATGCATTTTCGGTTCCCGGGAGATTCCAGTTTTTGATAACACCAGAGCTTCAATTCCCTCAAGAGAGATCTAAGAGTTGTAAGTCAGAACCTTCAAGAAACCCAAGAGTTTGAGATCTCACCCAGAAGAGTCCCAGAACCTGTAATAAAATAAACTAGAGTTCCAGAACCTGTAACTAAATAAACTAGAGTTCCAGAACCTGTAACAAAATAAACTAGAGTTCCAGAACCTGTCACAAAATAAACTAGGGACCTAGGACTTGTAAAAAAATAAACTAAAGAGCCCCAGGAAGTTGAAAGGTGAAATACTGTGGTAATTCGAAATCAGTTTGACAAAGCATTGTAAGAATATCCTCAAATGTGTCTAAGAGGCCCAGGAGCCGTAAAAGTCAACACTCGCAAAATGACCAGCAGCCTGAACAGCTGGAAACAACTTCGTCATGCTGGTTTAAAATTTGAGGTTAATCAGACCAGACAGTGTGAAAATGTTTTAATACTTTACTAGAAACGTAAATGATGTGCTTAGTATGGAATGTTTGTGGGAAAAGACGCTTATGTTCAGTTCAGGATATTTATTAGAGGAAACGTTTCGCCACTCGTGGCGACACGTTTCCTCTAACTGAATTGAACATAAGTGTCTTTTTCCACATCTCGTCGGTATCACCATACCGTTTCTCAGTAAGGAATGATCATGTAAAATGTTCACACGTTAATTTTTCTTGCTATCTGCTGCAGAGACACGAAGCGTCAGAATGCAAGGTTGTGGAGTCGTGTTAGTCTTGCTGCTGTGGACCAGAAATCAATAGATAAATCTTCTTTCAAATTCATACTTGAAGTTTGCCCGAAGAAGCTTCCTGGAATCATTGCCCCTGTGGCCCTCTAACAATCCAGCCATCCTGATTGATGGCCTTATCAGCCAGGCTGTTGGTGCTATCCGCATGCAGTCCAAGGTAGGCCCATCAGAAACTTATCCGGTTCCCTCTTGAAGACAGTAGCCAAGGGTCTGGTGGTAATTCATGTTAGGTATGAAGGGCGGGGGGTTGAAAAGTTATCATCCTTTTACACCTACTGAATTGTGTGTGTGTGTGTGTGTGTGTGTGTGTGTGTGTGTGTGTGTGTGTGTGTGTGTGTGTGTGTGTGTGTGTGTGTGTGTGTGTGTGTGTAGATTGTGTGAGTCAGTGGTGAGACTGATGCATGGGTTTCCTGGGTAAGAGATATTTTTAGGAACACTCAATTATAGTTAAATGGTGAGATCAAAAGCTACCTAAGTTGTCTTGTCATATTCCATCACACAGTATAGGTTGTATGCATAAGATTAGAAAATCTGCCAGCTTGAACTGGAAGCTTTTAGTAGGGCGATGAGGATAAGATTAGAAAATCTGCCAGCTTGAACTGGAAGCTTTTAGTAGGGCGATGAGGATATCGTCAAGCATTTCACTGAGTCAAGCAGAAACTGCAGCTTCAAGATTTCGTTATAGCAATTGCTATCTTTATCACTTGGGATTTACCGTTTGTCAGAATGCTCTAAATAATGAAAAAATAATTTTTCTCATAAGAGCGAGAGAGAGAGAGAGAGAGAGAGAGAGAGAGAGAGAGAGAGAGAGAGAGAGAGAGAGAGACAGACAGACAGACAGACAGACAGACAGAGACAGACAGACAGACAGACAGACAGGAAGACAGAGAGACAGAGACAGAGAGAGAAAGAAAGACAAAATTTATTTACCGGGACTCGAACACGGTATTCCAGAGCGGTAGCCAGCGAAGCTGACAACCACCCAGTAAGGTCTACAATAATTAGGTGCGAAATACACTACATTCGTGTGTGACGAATGTTTATTAGTTATTTCAGATTCAGTGAAACAAGACGCGTAGTTTGTTGTTGCCTGTGAAGTTGGGTTGAGACCTTTTATACAGAAAGTGAGGTTTGGTTAGGGCATGGCGGAGAAAATAGGACTATTTTTCAGTAAAAGTGAACGCTAGAGATGTGGGACTGAAAGATAATGAATCGGATACGAAGTGGAAGTAATCATATTGCTATTTCTCGATGACACAATTTGAGAAATTCTGGAGAGAAGTTACAAAGATCGGTGGAGGAATTTGAGAGGCTGTGTAAAAGAAGGAAATTAAAAGTAAACAAGGAAAAGAGGAAGGTTATGGAAGCAACAAAACGTTTAGGTGATAAAATATTGGATACTAGATTAAAGTTATGGATTATTGGAGAATAATATATATCTAGATATTTTGGATATGAATCTATGAAAGGCAAGTTAAACCACGGAATAGATGCTGGAAAAAAAAGGTAGGTGATGTGTTGAAGAGTTTGTGGAGAGACGTCTGTCTATGAAGGCAAAAGGAGGACTGCATCAGAGTGTACTAACCATAAATGTGTTGGTAGACTCTACCAACACATTGATGGTAACATCGAGGCGGTCTTAATTTGAGAGCAATGTATAGTGTTAATATCATGGAAATAATTAGGTGAGCTGAAATTAGAAGATGTTGGGTTAGTAAAGGTATATACTAATTCAGATGGCACAGAAGAGAGTGTTCAAGTGATTTAGCCGGTTAGAAAGAATAGAGCAGAATAGGATGACAAAGAGAGTATAATTCAGAGGTGGAAGGAAGAAGGGATGGGGGTCGTATCTGGAAGGGCAGGAAGAAGGGAGTGAAGGAGGAGGTATTAAATGGTAGGTGCTTGAGCATCCAACTTGAGCTCGTTAGATCGAATAACGCTTTTTAAAGTATGACGTGATAATGGAGTGTGAGAAGTAACGTTTATGAAAATATTGAAGGAAACTGGCTAACCGGACTTGAATCCTGGAGGTAGGAAGAGCATTACTTGGACTGTAAGGGGTAAGTGGGGATGTTGTAGTTCAGAGGGTCATTTCAGTTGTCATGTCTGCACACTCCTGGCAAAAATGTTAATGATTAACGACGAATGTGTTTCATTTCCTTTTCATTACCCGACCTTGATGGAAGACGACCGATAGTTCAGAAGTTCCGAAAATCACAGGAAGACTATTTTGTAGCTTGTGTTAGGATAAACTCCTAAATTTTAAATATCTCAAAGGAAACTCTAATCCTTTATTGGAATGCGAATTGCAACGAAATGATAACTCTAGGTTACAAAAAGGGATAGTAAATAAGCTCATTGGCTCAATCCGTGACCTACTTAACAGTAGTTACAACAATTACTTCGGTTCCTGGGACTTCGCAGATAAAGAGCGCTGTTGGCTGCCAGGAAGCATCGTAGTTTCATCTCGTGAGTTTGAAACCCGGCACAGATTCCCTCTTCATTGATATCTTCAATTAAGAGAACCGATGATTCTAAGTGTTAGTACAATGATACCTTTTCCTAGTCAGTACTGAACCAGCCGGTTTGTATGCTTGGCTATTTATGGCCAGCAGTAACAATCTTGTTGATCAGGTCCTTATCCACCAGGAGGCCTGGTCAAAGACTGGGCCGCAGGGGCGTTGACCCCCGGAACACCCTCCAGGTAGATTCCAGGTAGGTACGTAGTTTGTTCTTACACCAAGTTCTTATAATGATGTTAAATCGAGAGACATTCTCTTCCTAGACGAAGCAATATGGGAAATATTACGATTTTCTTGACTTACAGCCCATAAGAGAAACTGTCTTTTGGCCGTTACTCAACATGCCAAATTACGCGACTAAGGCTGTATGTTTCTGTTATACGATCTTGTCGATTGGTAAATTAGTTTTCCACGAGGTAAGGTATTCCTTGTTGCACTATACTAGGCTGGAAACACGCAGCTCATCTGACTCACACGTAATCGTCTTGTGACCTTCCTACCTTCACTTTATATTTTTATCAGCAATGAATATTTTAAGGCGAAATAAAATCTTTCGCACTCCCTACGTATACATACTAATACTCATATGTATATCAAGAAAGTGAAATAAAAGAGGCAGGAGCTGGTGGACTGGTGCCTGCCAGACACGCTATCACAGCTGTGTTTGTAAACAAGGCATCGTTCAGGTGATTCTCTTTTATTACCTTTTCTTCCCTTTTTAGGGTTGGTTCCATTAGCTTGTCTGTTAAAAAAATCTAACCCCCTACAAAAGATATTAACATAAAAAAAACTATTTCTAAAGGCGATTCAGACTTTTGTAGCAAGAATAGGTAATGCGGATCCACCGAGCAGACTTCAAAATATGCAAAAAAAAAAAATTACATTTTTAGTGTCATCGTAGTTTTACTGAGGATCTTCAGCCATAGAAAAAAATTTACGTTGCTTATGAGGATCTAATACACAAATATTTTTTACTTAAGAAATATTTCAATCCTGTAAAATAAGTTTTTTTCCTTCTCTACATTAGGCACGTCACTAGGCTTCTCGGCGCTGGTCTCACAGAATTAACCTCCCCAGACTATTTTAACATGTGTTATAGGACTGCCACCACTGATTGATTTATATTATAGCAAAGATCAGCATAGGGTGATTTTCCCAGAATAAACTAACAACATTATTCTCTCTGCTTTCTCCGAATATATATGCGTGCGTGTGTGTGCGTGTGTGTGTGTGTGCGTGTGTGTGTGTGTGTGTGCGTGTGTGTGTGTACTCACCTAGTTGTACTCACCTAGTTGAGGTTGCAGGGGTCGAGTCCAAGCTCCTGGCCCCGCCTCTTCACTGGTCGCTACTAGGTCACTCTCCCTGAACCATGAGCTTTATCGTACCTCTGCTTAAAGCTATGTATGGATCCTGACTCCACTACATCGCTTCCCAAACTATTCCACTTCCTGACTACTCTGTGGCTGAAGAAATACTTCCTAACATCCCTTTGATTCATCTGTGTCTTCAACTTCCAACTGTGTCCCCTTGTTACTGTGTCCAGTCTCTGGAACATCCTGTCTTTGTCCACCTTGTCAATTCCTCTCAGTATTTTGTAAGTCGTTATCATGTCCCCCCTATCTCTCCTGTCCTCCAGTGTCGTCAGGTTGATTTCCCTTAACCTCTCCTCATAGGACATACCTCTTAGCTCTGGGACTAGTCTTGTTGCAAACCTTTGCACTTTCTCTAGTTTCTTTACATGCTTGGCTAGGTGTGGGTTCCAAACTGGTGCCGCATACTCCAATATGGGCCTAACGTACACGGTGTATAGGGTCCTGAACGATTCCTTATTAAGATGTCGGAATGCTGTTCTGAGGTTTGCCAGGCGCCCATATGCTGCAGCAGTTATTTGGTTGATGTGCGCTTCAGGAGATGTGCCTGGTGTTATACTCACCCCAAGATCTTTTTCCTTGAGTGATGTTTGTAGTCTCTGACCCCCTAGACTGTACTCCATCTGCGGTCTTCTCTGCCATTCCCCAATCTTCATAACTGTGCACTTGATGGGGTTGAACTCCAGGAGCCAGTTGTTGGACCAGGCCTGTAGCCTGTCAAGCTCCCTTTGTAGTTCTGTCTGGTCCTCGTCTGATTGGATTCTTCTCATCAACTTAACATCATCTGCAAACAGGGACACGTCGGAGTCTATTCCTTCCGTCATGTCATTCATAAATACCAGAAACAGCAACGGTCCTACTACTTACCCCTGTGGAACCCCACTCGTCACAGGCGTCCACTCTGACACCTGGCCACGTACCATGACTCACTGTTGTCTTCATGACAGGTATTCCCTGATCCATTGTAGTACCTTCCCTGTTATCCCTGCTTGGTCTTCCAGCTTTTGCACTTATCTCTTGTGTGGAACTGTGTCAAACGCCTTCTTACAGTCCGAGAAAATGCAATCTACCCACCCCTCTCCCTCTTGTCTTACTGCTGTCACCCTGTCATAGAACTCCAGTAGGTTTGTGAAACCGTGCTGGTTATCGTTGATAAGCTCATTCCTTTCAAGGTGTTCCACCACTCTTCTCCTGATAATTTTCTCCATGACTTTGCATACTATACATGTCAGTAACACTGGTCTGTTGTTTAATGCTTCATGTCTGTCTCCTTTTCTAGAAATTGGGACTAGATTTTCTGTCTTCCATACCTCAGGTGATATCCCTGTTTCGGTAGATGCGTTGAATATTGTTGTTAGTGGTACACATAGCGCCTCTGCTCCCTCTCTCAGGACCCATTGAGAGATGTTATCCGTCCACATCGCCTTTGAGGTATCTAGCTTACTTAAAAGCCTCTTTACTTTCTCCACGGTTGTTTGTATCGTGTACCCCACCTCTTCGTCTTTTTGGAGTCCCTTCTGTTTCCTCTGTGAACACTTCTTTGAATCTCATGTTGAGTTCCTCACATACTTCGCGGTCGTTTCTTGTGATCTCTCCTCCTTTCTTCCTCAGCCTGATTACCTGGTCCTTGACTGTTGTTTTCCTCCTGATGTGATGTACAACAGCTTCGGGTGAGATTTGGCTTTCGCTGCTTTGTCATTTTTACATTGTCGTTGGGCCTCCCTTCTTACCTGTGCATATTCATTTCTGGCTCTACGATTTCTTTCTTATTCTCTTATTCTCCTGGGTCCTTTGCCTTCTATACTTCTTCCATTTTCTAGCACACTTGGTTTTGGCTTCTCTACACGTCTGGGTGAACCAAGGGCTCATCCTGGCTTTCTCGTTATTTCTGTTAACCTTGGATACAAACTTCTCCTATGCTTCCTTGCATGACTCAAGAAATCGTAATGACACGATTGCAAACAAACCATACCCCCGGCCGGGATTGAACCCGCGGTCATAGAGTCTCAAAACTCCAGCCCGTCGCGTTAGCCACTAATGATCTAACTAGTGGCTAACGCGACGGGCTGGAGTTTTGAGACTCTATGACCGCGGGTTCAATCCCGGCCGGGGGTATGGCTTCCTTGCATATTGTTATCACATATCCCGTCATCTCGTTTACTGACTTCCCTGCCACTGAACCCCGTGTGTGTGTTTGTGTGTGCGTGTGTGGGTGTGTGTGGGTGTGTGTGTGTGTGTGTGTGTGTGTGTGTGTGTGTGTGTGTGTGTGTGTGTGTGTGTGTGTGTGTGTGTGTGGGTGTGTGTGTAAAGGCACAAAATCACTAGGGTATTACCGTTCACCATGGTGTTTTTGTTATACTGATGCATAATTTTAACGAACAAAACACCTTTGCCCGGAATCGAATCTGTTTCTAGCATGACAAGATGATCACCATACCATCTGAACCACTGACTCACAAACGAATAGCTGACAAAATTGCTACAGATTTGGACGCCATTGTCTAGGTTGCACACAGGCCAATGTCACATCAATTTCACGGGATTTCCGGTTTTGGACCACGCGAGATCAATTAAAGATCACCAATTAGTTTGGCTTCATTACGTGATATTAAAGAGCTTCTGAAACATGATCGTTGTCAGGGATCAGGGTTATTTTTCTGATAACAAGTGGGAAAGATTTGTCAGTGAATACTGAGTATTATATTTATGTCCAGTATGTTGAAGAATTGAGACATTTATGCAACATATAGGAATCTATTGAAGAGACGTTTCTCCACACAGTGGCTTATAGAAAGTAGGAATTTATAAGGAGAGGAGAAGTTTGAGGTAATCAGTCCCTCAGCCTGGAGTCGATGTGTTCAGTCCATCAATCTTATAGAAAGTACAGCACAGGGCGGTAGCAGTGGCTTATATACTGCAGTCAGGTGAGGCGAAGCAGGAGGGGGCGGGGTCATAGTGGAACCATCCACTAGTCTAAGTGGGTCTTCGTCCTAAGATTGGAAAAGTTTTGAAGAATTCTTTGTATCAAGATCCCTGATGATGCACTGTCTTGGGATCTTGATACAAAGAATTCTTTAAAACTTGTCCAATATTAGGACGTAGACCCACTTAGACTAGTGGATGGTACCACCATGACCCCGCGTCCTCCTGCTTCGCCTCACCTGACTACAGTACATAAGCCACTGCTACGGCCTTGTGCTGTACTTTCTATAAGATTGATGGACTGAACACATCGACTCCAGGCTAAGGGACTGATTGCCTCAAACTCCTCCTCTCCTTATACCTTCCTACTTCGTACGAGACTGATGAAGCCACTGTGTGGCGAAACGTTTCTTCAATAAAGATTCCCATATGTTGCATAAGTGTCTCAATTCTTCAACTTGTCGGTTTTCAAAACCATTCATCACATATGTCCAGTATGTACTGAATGCTGAATGTAACTTTGTAATACCGCAGAAATAGGGTTAATATCTTAAAAGCTTTTAAAACCATTGACTTTCCTGCAAATGTTTTAAGTTCAACATTACATATATATATATATATATATATATATATATATATATATATATATATATATATATATATATATATATATATATATATATATATATCCGTCGGGATGGCCTCGGTGAGACGAGATGAAACATTAATGTGGCTGCTCTTGGGACTTTAAGTGGTGTTAATGAGCTTGAAATCTAGTTCTCTGAGGAAGCATATGACACTGTTTCTCCGTGATCCCAGGGTTTCCGATTCCACCGGGACTAATTGGCACTGATGGCTTAAATCCTTATACTGTTGATCTTGGACTCCTTCCTGTCATCCGCAGCACCTCCCTGTTGCCCAGCAATGTGATGGATGTAGATGTCAGCCAGGGTCGACAGGCAGATATAGTCCCATGTTAAAAGCTTGCCATTTCAACGAGGAGAGATGGTGATCCCGTTTGCGCAGTTTGTGGGACTCTGATAATTTCTGGATGCTAGGAATCGGGGCTCTCTCTGAGCCGGGGCACCCAGCTGAAGCAAGGCTCCTTTTTGATGTCATCGACCTCACTGTGTCTCGCGTGTCAACTGTTGATTTTCGAGCAATTTAGACCATACCATTACCGCAAATACACGTTTATTCCGTATGAACTGCGGCACCGAGGTGAAGAGCTACAGCATTTCAGAGGGTCTGTGGGTCGATGAGTGTGTCCATTGCTGAAATGGGAATTGATAGGAGGAAGTCCCCAGAGTGTTGTGTACTCACAGCTTGAAGACGGGCAGTCTCCCTGTTGGACGTTGCAGACACAAACATGTTGTTATATATGTTTTCAGTAATGAGGTCATCCCTGGTGGACTGTTTATAGGCCAGTGCTGCCCTGGGTTTTAGCGCTGCAGCAGCGAGAGTATTCCAGTCGGTAATGGCGCTGGTGTAACTTTGATGCTGCATTCCTGTTACCACACCCAGGTCGTCTGGAAGAATTTGCTATGCAGAAGGATAAGAAAAGCTGGGAGGATTTACGTAACCCCAGTTTGACGGAAGTGAGGCTTGCATCCACTGTCCATCAAGGAAAAGATTTACTACACTCCCTAACATGGACTCTACAAAGGTGTCATATTCTTTGAGCTTTGGACAGTCGAAGGCTTGGGAGAATCTCAAGAAGTAGGTGAGTTTTGGTAGGAACAGACATTTGTCTAGTAGGTAGAAGGCATCATGTGTATTAGTGTCTGTAAGCCTGTCTTCCATCATCTTGAGGTCAGAGATTTGTATTTCCTAGAGTCAGGTGAATGGACTCGAGGAGAGTGCTGTTGGTTGGGTCAATGACTCGTGCTCCTGGCAAAGCGGCACTAATATCCTCAATGATCTGATGGTTGGTAAAACTATTTCACATTTAGTAGGGTTGAGAGATAGGGCTTGGCTCTCTCCAATGTCTTTTATTTTTCTGATATTCTCTAGGAGAGATTCTGTAGTGCCAGCCAGAGTACCATCATCCAAGAGCCAGATATTGAGTTTACTGGACAGTGTTTCTGTGACACTTTCTTGATGACCAGACATGAGTCAGTTTCATGTTCACCAAACAGGAGCTTAAAAGTACCACTATATATTGAAGAATTGGACAGAAGGAAGATAATTGTCTAAAAACTGCAAAGAAAACTGCGTCCCTTCTGACCTAGTAAATGCAGTTCCAAACCCAATTTAATCAGAGCTTTTTAATGAATACCCATGGTGCGTGACCAGCTGCCTCACTGCCTTGTTAAAGCACAAAAGCAAGTTGTGCTGGCTTCAGCATTACAGCAATGTTTCAGACCACAATGGGCCAGATTCCTTCATCCTTTTCTCTTAGGGCGCGTACTGATCAACCGAAGAAGATCGGCCTAATGGCCTCATAGACACCGCCAGCCAGACACAAGTTTAAAAATCTGATGAGCTCAGACAGCAAGCTTTTTGAATCATGCCCAAGTGGTATATATATATATATATATATATATATATATATATATATATATATATATATATATATATATATATATATATACATATATATATACACATATATATATACATATATGTATATATATAGACATATATGTCTATACATATATATATATATACATATATATATATATATATATATATATATATACATATATATATACACACACACACACACATTATAAAAGGCGGGACTACACAGGTATGAGGAACTTCCTGCAGGAGGTTCAGTGGGACAGAGAACTGGTAGGAAAATAAAGATTTTGGCGAAATTATTGCATACACAAATTTTCACTTGTCCTATATGGCAAGATGAGCGTTGCTATTTAAGCCAAGATCGCAAGTTCTGCCTATTTGGCACGACATATATATATATATATATATATATATATATATATATATATATATATATATATATATATATATATATATATATATATATATATATATATATATATATATATATATATATATAGCGTATATAAGTATGTATATATATATATATATATATATATATATATATATATATATATATATATATATATATATATATATATATAGCGTATATATGTATGTATGTATATATATATATATATATATATATATATATATATATATATATATATATATATATATATATATATATATATATATATATATATATACAGTAAACGAGATGATGGAATATGTAGCAACAAAGTGCAAGGAGGCAGAGGAAAGGTTTGTTCCCAAGAGAAATAGAAATAATAGGAATACCAAAGTGAGTCCTTGGTTTACCCGAAGGTGTAGGGAGGGAAAAAACTAAGTGCACCAGAGAATGGAAAAGGTACAGGAGGCAAAGGACCCAGGAAAATAAGGAGATTAGTAGAAGTGCCAGAAACGAGTATGCACAGATAAGGAGGGAGGCCCAGCGACAGTACGAAAACGATATAGCATCGAAAGTCAAGTCTGACCCGAATCTGCTGTATAGCCACATTAGGAGGGGTGGGTCATTGGTCTAATCCGGGGGGAGACATGGACCTGCTCCGCATGGGTCAGTAGGCCTGTTGCAGTGTTTCTTGTTTCTTATGTTCTTATAAGGCTGAGGAAAGAAGGTGGAGAACTCACAAGAAACGTTCAAGAGGTATGTGAGGAGCTCAACATGAGATTTAAGGAAGTATTTACAGTGGAGACAGGAAGGCCTCTGGGGGGACAGACCAGATGGATACACCAGCAAGAAATATACCAACAAGTGTTGGATGACATAAATACAAATGAGGAGGAGGTAAAGAAGCTGCTAAGGGACATTGATACCTCAAAGGCAATGGGACCGGACATCTCCCCATGGGTCCTTAGAGAGGGAGCGGATATGCAGTGTGTGCCACTTACCACAATCTTCAACACATCCCTGGAAACTGGGCAACTACCTGAGGTATGGAAGACGGCAAATGTAGTTCCCATTTTTAAAAAAGGAGACAGAAAAGAGGCACTAAACTATAGACCTGTGTCACTGACGTGTATAGTATGCGAAGTTCTGTCGAAGATTATTAGGAGGAGATTGGTAGACACCTGGAAAGGAACAAGAGTATAAACGCCAACCAGCACGGATTCATGGAAGGCAAATCCTGTGTCACAAACCTTCTGGAGTTTTATGATAAAGTAACAGAAGTAAGACACGAGAGAGAGGGGTGGGTTGATTGCATCTTCTTGGACTGCAAGAAGGCCTTTGACACAGTTCCTCACAAGAGATTAGTGCAGAAGCTAGAGTATCAATCGCATATAACAGGAAGGGCACTGCAATGGATCAGAGAATACCTGACAGGGAGGCAACAACGAGTCATGGTACGTAATGAAGTATCACAGTGGGCACCTGTGACGAGCGGGGTCCCACAGGGGTCGGTCCTAGAACAAGTGCTATTTTTGGTATATGTGAACGACATGATGGAAGGGTTAGACTCAGAAGTGTCCCTGTTCGCAGATGATGTGAAGTTAATGAGGAGAATTAAATCAAATGAGGACCGGGCAGGACTTCAAAGAGACCTGGACAGACTGGACACCTGGTCCAGCAACTGGCTTCTCGAATTTAACCCTGCCAAATGCAAAGTCATGAAGATAGGGGAAGGGCACAGAAGACCGCAGACGGAGTATAGGCTAGGTGGCCAAAGACTGCAAACCTCGCTCAAGGAGAAAGATCTTGGGGTGAGTATAACGCCGAGCATGTCTCCGGAAGCACACATCAACCAGATAACTGCTGCAGCATATGGGCTCCTGGCAAACCTGAGAACAGCGTTCCGATACCTTAGCAAGGAATCGTTCAAGACACTGTACACCATGTACGTCAGGCCCATACTGGAATATGCAGGACCTGTTTGGAACCCGCACTTGATCAAGCACGTCAAGAAATTAGAGAAAGTGCAAAGGTTTGCGAAAAGGTTAGTTCCAGAAAGGTTAAGGGAAATCGGCCTGACGACACAGGAGGACAGGAGGGTCAGGGGAGACATGATAACGACATATGAAATACTGCGCGGAATTGACAAGGTGGACAAAGACAGGATGTTCCAGGGAGGGGACACAGAAACAAGAGGTCACAATTGGAAGTTGAAGACTCAGATGAGTCAAAGGGATGTTAGGAAGTATTTCGTAAGTCATATAGAGTTGTCAGAGAGTGAAATAGCCTAGAAAGTGACGTAGTGGAGGCGGGAACCATACATAGTTTTAAGACGAGGTTTGATGGCTAACCAATCGGAAGCAAAGTGTTTGGATTAATGGGGTCAAGTCTGAATGAGGACCGGTCACAAGTTCCACAAGGATCAATTTTGGGCCCACTGTTGCTCTTAATTTACATTAATGACCTTGACGATGGAATAAGAGCGGCATAGTAAATTCGCTGATGACACAAAAATAAGCGGAATAAAAGATTCTGAGGAGGACACTCATGAACTTCAGGAGGACCTGGACAAATTAGTGGTGTATAAATATTGATAGATGGTACTCACTGCATATGCACTGATAAATGCACATCTCTCCGTGTATGTGGACAAAGTTAGTTTAGTTAGTTTAATATCTTTATTATGTACCCCATACTCATCCTGTGGGCGGTAGTCAAAAGATTACAAAGGTACATAATGGGTCCAGGGAGTGGGCCTCAAAGTTTTGATAGATGAGCAAGTTACAAAGGTAGTGAAATCACAATTTACAAAGGTAATGAACTCCAGGTAGGTCTGGTCACAATCATGACAAGTTACAAAGGTATTTACAGATTACAGAGGTACGTAATAGGTCCAGGGACTGGGCCCCCAAAGTCTTGATAGCTGAACTAGGTATAAAGGTAATGAACTCACAAGTTACAAAAGTAATGAATCCTGTAAGTATCGTTACTTACATTTATACATGGCTACAATCATGAACAAATTATAGAGTAATGAGCAATTCACACTTCCACACCCGGTCACAACTGTAATGAGTTATTGGTGCAAATATTGATTGTTGAGACACACACACACACACACACACACACACACACACACACACACACACACACACACACACACACACACACACACACACACACACACACAAACACAAACACACACACACACACACACACACAAACACACAAGGTGGACAAAGACAGGATGTTCCAGAGATTGGACACAGTAATAAGGGGGCACAGTTGGAAGCTGAAGACACAGATGAATCACAGGGATGTTAGGAAGTATTTCTTCAGCCACAGAGTAGTCAGTAAGTGGAATAGTTTGGGAAGC
>NC_091293.1:64945540-64950540 GCF_038502225.1 Cherax quadricarinatus | reverse complement strand
CTGAACTTGACAGTGTCACAGGTGAATATAAGCACACAGATACTTCAGCGAAGAGCGGAGCCAGGAGCTGTCTACCTGGAGTCTACCTGGAGGATGTTCAGGGGATCAACGCCCCCACGGCCCAATCCTTGACCAGGCCTCCCGGTGGATCAGGACCTGATCAATTAGGCTGTTACTACTGGTCGCACGTAGTCCAAAGTACGAGCCATAGCCCGGCTGATAGGGTACTGACTTCAGGTATCTGCCCAGCTCCCTCTTGAAGGCAGCCAGGGGTCTATTGGTAATTCCACTAATACCTGGTGGGGGGGGGCTGTTGAACAGTCTTGGGCCCTGGACACTTATTGTGTTTTCTCTTAGTGTACAAATGGGGTCCCTACTTTTCAATGGGGGATATTGCAGAGTCTGCCTAGTGTTTTGCCTTCGTAGGGAGTGATTTCTGGGTGCAGATTTGGGACCAACCCCTTTAGGATTTTCCAGGTGTAGATTATGATGTATCTCTCTCGCCTGCGCTCCAGGGAGTACAGGTCAAGTGATTCCAAACGTTCCCAGTAATTAAGGTATTTAACGGAACTTATATTTTTTCTGTTCATTATCTAGAACTGCGATTTCACCTGCCTTGAATGGAGCTGTTATAGTACAGCAATATTTCAGCTTAGAGAGACCAAGTGATTTAAAAAAAAGGATCATCACTAGCTTAGTATTCTTTGTTAATAAGGTGCCCCGTGCCCTGGTGGTTAAAGCTCTCGCTTCACACGGCGAGGGCCTGGGTTCGATTCCCAGCGAGGGTAGCTAGTCGACTGGTGTGGGTCGCATCCTGGGACAAAACTGACCTAGTGTGCCCGAAATGCCCGTATACCTTGTACATGTACTTAAAGTAAGTAAATAAATTATTATTTTATTATTATTTTTATTATCCACGCTATCATTTTCCTTGAAGGATCACACTGCTATTATTTCCTCCACTTTTCTGTAATGGAGTAGTTGAAATTTGACCTCATTAAACATCACATTGTTTTCCGTTGCCCATTGGAAAACTTGGTTTATATCTGCTTGGAGAGTTACCGTGTCCTCAATTGATGACAGTCTCATGCAGATTTTAGTATCGCCTGCAAAGGATGACACGGTGCTACGTCTGATATGAGGATGAACAACAGGACGGAAGTGAGTATTGTGGATTGCGGAACAGAGCTTTCCACTGTGGCAGCCTCCGACTTAACTCTATTTACCACTATTCTTTGTGTTCGATTGGTCAGAAACTCGAAGATCCGTCTGCCTACTTCTCCCAATTATCCCTTCAACGTGCACCATGATCGCATTTGTCAAAGGCTTTTTCAGAATCTGTGTGTACTACATCTGCATTCTGTTTGTCTTCCAGTGCATCGAAGACCATATCACAGTGGTCCAGTAGTTGCGAGAGGCAGTATCGATCTGATCTGGACCCATGCTGCCCTGGATTGTACAGTTGTTGGGAATTCATATGATCTGCAGTCATGCTTCTTAAAACTCCTTCAAAGATTTTTATGATTTGGGATGTTACAACTAATGGTCTATAGAACTTAGCTATTTCTTTGCTGCCTCATTTATGGATTGGGGCTATATCCGTTGTTTTTAGTGACTTGGATTTCATCGATGTCTGTGCTTCCTCTCCATAGCATACTTACACCACGCAAAAGAGGTTTCTTGCAGTTCTTAATTAACACGGAGTTCCATGAGTCTGGGCCTGGGGCAGAGTGCATGGGCACGTTGCCAATGGTTTCCTCAAAGTCCAGTGGAGTTAGGGTTATGTAAGAAATTTGGCATACATTGACAGGTTTTGAGGCTCATTCATGAAAATCATTTGGATTGTCGATCTCTAGACTGATTAACGGGTTGCTAAACACACAGTTGTACTGAGACTTCTGTATCTCACTTATTTTTTGTTGTTGTCATCTGTGTAAACTCCATCTTGTCTGTGCTAGGGCCCGATACTAGCTGCGATTTTTGCCTTGTTTTTGGCATATGAAAAGAAATAGTTTGAATTTCGGTTTCACTAATTGCTTTTAGCTCCTTCTGTCTCTCCTGGATCCTGTGTAAATCATGTAACTTAAACTTTCCTGGTTAGGGCTTCCTTCCGTGTTTTAGATATTCTAGCCACCTTGAGGAGCTCAGTGATTCTTCGCTGTCTCCTGTAGACTGAGCGTTCCCCTCTCTCCAGTTTACTTCTCCTCTTCTCTACTCTTGTGGGGGGGGGGGGGTATGCTTTGAGCATACTTCAGCTGCCAGAAAGTTGATCCTTTCAAGGCACTGGTTGGGATTCATGTTATTTAAGATATCTTCCCAACATGTTTCATTTAGGATATGATTTACCTGACCCCAGTTGATGTTCTTTTTGTTGAAGTTGAATTTGGTGAAGGCATCGTCGTAGCTGCACGCATTTTGCTGGTTAGGATCCCTGTGCATACAAGTCTGGATCTCGATTAGATTGTGATCCGAATTTATTGTTTTTGATATTATGTTTCTTACCAGGTTACGTGTTTCTTATAAGGTCAAGTGCGTTTTCCAGTCTTGTTGGCTCCACTATCTGTTCTCCTAGGGTGCATTTATTGCAGAAATTCACTAACTCATGTGTGTGTGTGACTTTTCATCTGCGCTGTTTTCATGGATAGCCTCTGCTATAACATTATTTGCTACATTCGCCCATTTTGTATGTCTTAGACTGAAATCACCAAGCAGAAAGTAGTTTGGGGATGAGGCTGGAAGGTTTTGCAGACAGTAATAAGTTTTCAATAACTGTTCCTTGAACTACTGGGAAGTTGCATCAACTACATCATTTGTGGTGTTCAGTAACTGTGCAAATGATTGACTCTTTGACGTACAGGTCAACAACCCCTTTGTTGTCTCTTCTTTGTGTCGCATCTGAAAAAAAGTTGTACACTGTTATCCATATTTCGTTGTCAAAGTGGACTTTTGTGTGGGTCGCTGTGAAGGCTGCAAACATTGCATTTGACTCCTCTAGAAGTCCACTGATGAAAGGTATTCTGTTGTTGTGGATGACTTGAAGCTCTGTATATTAGGAAATATAAATGAAGTCGTGTTGTTTGTTTGTTGGGGGAATTTTGTTGTTGGTATCAGTTGTGGTTCTGGAGGGAAGCCGCTGGCTGTACCTCCAGTCCAACAAGATTCTATGGTGGTTGACTTTATTGGTTATTTCTTTCCAGTTCTTTTTTTATTTGTTTCCTGCCACTGTGAAATCATTTGGAGTGGGATTGTGTTAACTACTATGGTTTGCTTTATAAGGTTTGTACCTTCTGGTCCTTTTTAAATGGTATACTGGGCAGTTGGTGTTGTAGCATTGTTTTTCAAGGGCTGATGAATGGCACATTTCATGGTGGAAGAATTTGCAGGAAGTAGAAAGACACACTCCTTTAGACAGGAGGTTGCGGCATTTTTTGGGTGCTGAAAGCTGCATGTCCCATTTGTTTTTTTTATAATATTCCATGCTTAGAGATACCCCAAAAATAGCATTTACACCATTTTGCTTTTTGTTGGCTAAAATTTGTGGTAGATGCAATCTCAATTTGTGTAGTTTCTAGAACTGCACTACTATCTTCATTAACCAAGCGAGGGACACCACCACCAACTCGACCCCTGCAACCATAAATAGGTGAGTACACATTCACGCGTACACGCGCGCACACAAGCGCGCACACACGCGCGCACACACGCACACACAATGGAAAAAATGGAAAAGAGAGGTCACGAGCTGAAGCTGCAGAAGGCAAGATACGGACCCGAGAAGACGAAGTAAATATACTCCCAGAGGGAGCATGTCTTATGGAGCAGGTACACCCCCATTAAAGGAGGGGTCCAAAGGGAAGGAAGAAGACACGACTTATGTTAAGGCCCTAACAGGCCACCAGGCAAGGCTGAGGAATGAAGGGAGTGAACTGTTGGGCACAAGGACAGCAGTGAGGAAGACGGAGGCAGAGAAGGTGACAGGTCCCATTGCAGAGGCACGACCAGGCCACCGAGAGTTACAGGAAATAATAAGGGAGACAATAGTTGTGTACAAACAGGACCCAGATAGTGGAAGAAAGGCAATGGAGGAAGAGAGGGTGAGGTCAGTCTTTATTCAAACACATAGGCGAGGAGGACATGGCTGAGAACAGTGGAATACTCGAAGGAGAGAAATCGGCTGGTTAACTTGGTTCTCAAGACAAAAACAATGAGGAACAGGATCCTGCAAGAGAAACCACGGCTGAAGGAATCAACAAACAGAAGGGTGTTCCTAGACTGCGACAGAATGAGAACAAAATGGCAGCCAAATATACTATCCCAATTCAAACCACACTCCAAACTCACAGCCCCAACGCCACAGAATACAGTAGTCCCATAGCACCGTGCCAGGTTCCCCACTCCCCTAAACCCCAGAAATCTCCCAGAATACAGTGTTCAAGAGGAAACTAAAGGTATGGTACACCAACGCCGATGGGATAACGAATAAGTGCGAGGAGTGGCACGAAAGAATCAAAGAAGCACCACCAGACATCTTAGCTCTCACAGAAACCAAGCTCACAGGAATGATAATAGATGCCATCTTTCCAACTGGATATCAGATCCTGAGGAAAGGCATAGGAAACAGAGGGGAAGGAGGAGTGGCACTGCTCATCAAAAACCAATGAGATTTTGAAGAGCTGGAGAGAGGAGACAGAGGAGAAGCAAGAGACTACATAATAGGAGGTCCCAAGGTGGTAATTGCAGTGATGTATAACCCACCACAGAATAGCAGGATGTCAAGGTAAGAATATGATGAGAGTAACAGAGCGATGGTTGACACACTGGTTGAAGGGGCCAGAAGGGCCCTTGTGGGCAGGGCAAAGCTACTGATTGTGTGTGACTTCAATCACTAAGAAATTGACTGAGAGAACCTGGAGCAACATAGGGACCCAGAAACATGGAGAGCTAAGATGATGGAGGTGGTACTAAAAAACCCTCATGCACCAACACTGAAGGGACACTAC
>NC_091293.1:64928040-64940540 GCF_038502225.1 Cherax quadricarinatus | reverse complement strand
CCATGCTGTTTCTCAAGTCACGTGTTCAGCGTCACTTGTATGTTGCTGTTGTTGTTGTTGTTCAGCTCAGCACAGCCATTTCAGCAAGCCAGAGGTGAGTTTTGTGGTGATTTCTGCGTCCAGTGTGAGTTCTTGTGGGTGGGGGAGGAGAGGAGAGGAAGTGGCTGTTCCTCACCTTGCCCATGCTCGCCCTACTCACGCTCACCCGTCTACACCACTCACCACTGCCCACTCCCTCTGCTGTGTTTTCTGCTGGTTTTCGTGTGATTCATTGCCAGAGCTGTGTATCCGAGTGCCCGAGGCCACTCGAAGCTACGTGGACCAGCATGCCACGTAGATCACGACGCCACATGGATCACGACGCCACGTGGGTGTGGGCGATGTCACGTAGACCTACGAGCTACGTGAGTTACCAGATGTCCCAGGCCTCATACTGTGGTCTGCTGCCCGCATCACATCGACGTCACCCACGATGCTGCCCGACTTCATGACGTCACGATATCTGCTGACATCACCTCGAGATGTCTGCTGACGTCACCTCGAGATGTCTGCTGACGTCAGTGCTGCTGACGTCACTTCGAAATGTCTGCCGACGTCAGTGCTGCTGACGTCATCACGCCTGACATCACATGATGTCACATCGAGTTTCTAGTAATTATTTTAATATTGTCGAGAAGATTGAGAGAAAATATATGTCGTGTGTTAATTAATTCCTCTCAGTCAGTGTTCTCATATTTTAGTATGTTTTAGAGTCAGTTTTATGCACAGAAAAGCATCATTTGCTAGTTTAAGCCATGTTGTACCGCGGTGTGTGTAAAGTTTCCGTGTGTCCAGTGAGGTCTGAGCCAGACCTGAGTAGCACCACTGTGCTAAGTCACCCGGTGTGACCAGTACGTTTGACAGCTGATGTCAAGACAGCTCCGAGTGACCGAGCCCTCTTGTACAGAAAGCTTTTATGCTCGTGGCTCGTGATGTTCTCCAGAATCGTACCTGCTACGATTCCCATCGAGATTTGTTTCACTTCACCTCCAGACTGTCAGAGTGCAGTTATATGTAGAGGAACCAGTCTGGGGACGCTTAGACTAATCTCTGCTATAACTCCAACTGCCGAATGATACTCGCCAAGCCGCAGTTAGCCCTGTCGGCAGGTGCTGTGTCAGCCTCGTGTCACAAGCTTCAGTGAGCAGCCACCACAAAGAAGATGTCACTTTGACTGCTAGCTCTCTCACTGCAGTCTGGTGTATGATGTTACGACTCCCAGATGTTTCGCCCAGTCGTCTCTGCCACGACTCGCTCCACAACTCGCTCCACGCTCGCCGGCAGTGACAGCCCAGCGACAGTACCAGTCGAGAAGTGTCCTCCTGAGTCACTTGCCAGAAGTCCTGCCCAGTTGCCGAGTTTTGTCGACGCCTCACTCGAGGGCACCAGCATGTTGTGCCCCAGGTTGAGTGAAAACCTGCAGCCACTCCTACGATGACTGCTTCACCGTTCCAGAGGAGACCGTACCCTGTTACGTCACAGCTCAGCCGCAGCGATGTCTCCCGTGTTGTAGTATCTGTCCAGACCCAGGAAGGCGTGCAGTGATGCCCATCGACGCTCAATGCCTTTGACCACGAGGTTTAGCACACCCCACATTTTTTTTCTTCCCTCCCTGTAGGAAGTTTTTTTTTCCATGTCCATATGTATATATATGTTTTTATTTTGTGTTCTGTGCCCTGTTCCTACGAGAGAGAGACCGAGTTTCTTTTACCACCAGTATTGTCGCGTCGGGACGACGCGCGGTAGGTGGCCGAGCGTATGTAGACAGCCTGTACTGTCTGCACAGACAGCCCATGCTGTCTGCCAGCTTAGTTCATATTTCGCGCCATGCTGGTGCTGTCACCTATAGGCCTTGCCACTTCAGTATGCCCAGACTTGCCTCACCCTCACTCACAGAGCGGCCTAGCAGCAACACACAAGGCCTCCCAGCTCTCTCTCGTGGGGTGGCCCTGCCCGGGCCATGGGCACAAACACACAAGCCTGTGTACCCACCACGACTTAACAATAAACGAAGAAGCCTCCGAAGACGTATCATTTACTACCCGCTACCAGAATACCAAACAAGTCCGTTATATTAAGACTGCTGGATCAGTCACACGTGTTAAGACTGCTGGATCAGTCACACGTGTTAAGACTGCTGGATCAGTCACACGTGTTAAGACTGCTGGATCAGTCACACGTGTTAAGACTGCTGGATCAGTCACACGTGTTAAGACTGCTGGATCAGTCACACGTGTTAAGACTGCTGGATCAGTCACACGTGTTAAGACTGCTGGATCAGTCACACGTGTTAAGACTGCTGGAACAGTTACACGTGTTAAGACTGCTGGATCAGTCACACGTGTTAAGACTGCTGGATCAGTCACACGTGTTAAGACTGCTGGATCAGTCACACGTGTTAAGACTGCTGGATCAGTCACACGTGTTAAGACTGCTGGATCAGTCACACGTGTTAAGACTGCTGGATCACTCACACGTGTTAAGACTGCTGGATCAGTCACACGTGTTAAGACTGCTGGATCAGTCACACGTGTTAAGACTGCTGGATCAGTCACACGTGTTAAGACTGCTGGAACAGTTACACGTGTTAAGACTGCTGGATCAGTCACACGTGTTAAGACTGCTGGATCAGTCACACGTGTTAAGACTGCTGGATCAGTCACACGTGTTAAGACTGCTGGATCAGTCACACGTGTTAAGACTGCTGGATCAGTCACACGTGTTAAGACTGCTGGATCAGTCACACGTGTTAAGACTGCTGGATCAGTCACACGTGTTAAGACTGCTGGATCAGTCACACGTGTTAAGACTGCTGGATCAGTCACACGTGTTAAGACTGCTGGATCAGTCACACGTGTTAAGACTGCTGGATCAGTCACACGTGTTAAGACTGCTGGATCAGTCACACGTGTTAAGACTGCTGGATCAGTCACACGTGTTAAGACTGCTGGATCAGTCACACATGTTAAGACTGCTGGATCAGTCACACATGTTAAGACTGCTGGACGCTCTGGAATGCGAATACGTTAATTGAAGTTGTTATAACGCATAAAACGTTCTTGATTTCTGCTAGTACAAAGAATACATATAGGTCATGACACCTTTCATCCCCACAGTGTGGGTGATCTTAACTACCTCGAGGGGTCAAACCCCCTGGGGATTGGAGAAATTTTGTTTCTACAATAATTACCATCATCATCATTATTGCAACCTTGCTTGTTTGTGGTGGTATTTTGCATCAAACACAAGACGTAATTTCAGTGTGCAGATTTGGAATTCATGCATTTGAAATAATTGTTACTTGAATGAAAGTTTCTCGGCATATTTTCCAGATCTTTAATTTCGTGTTTGATGTGTTATGTGGTTTGTTATGTAGGGTGTTATGTGGTGTATTATGTAAGGGGTTCTGTGGTGTGTTATGTGGCGTGTTATGTAGGGGGTTCTGTGGTGTGTTATGTGGTCTGTTATGTGTTATTTCATTAGAGATGAGTTATATTTAATGTGTTTACGTTTCCTTTCAGGTAGGTGTGTGAGGCGGTTACCTGTGAACACACACACACACACACACACACACACACACACACACACACACACACACACACACACACACACACACACACACACACACACACACACACACACACACACACATACACACACACAGATGGCTGCAAATCTCACTCAAGGAGGACTTCAGGGTGAGTACTGTACCTAGTATATCGCCTAAGGCTCGCTTTAACGGAATAACTACTTCAGCAAATGTGCGTCTGGGATATCTAGGACTAGCATCCAGAAATGTCAGGAAGGAGTCATTCACGACATTATATATGACATATGTCATATGTAGTGTTGTATGGGCCAGTAAACTAAACTCACCTGGGACAGTATGCCAAGAAAGTCAAGAAGGGGCAGAGGTTTGCAACGAGACTAGTCCCGGAAAGGTCTTGGGGTGATATGGCAACTACGTACAAAATATTGAGAGGAATTAATAGGGAGGACAGGGACAGATTGTCTGAGAGACGTTAAACAGGAACGGGAACGCACTGTACGTATTGAAAATAAAGATGCCAATGGGATTTTGGGAAGTATTTCTTAAGCGTTAAGAGTAGTCAAGAAGTGAAACGAACTAGAGAGTGAATTGATATTGGCAGAATCCCATACAAAGAGGTACGATAATGTTCTCGAAGCCAGGAGAGAATGAACAGGAGCCAAGACTCGATCTCTGCAACCACACATATAGGTGGGAATAGATAGGTGAGTACACAGAAGCACGCAGACACATACACAGATATACAGACACAGACACTCATGCAGACACGGACAGACAGACAGATGGACACACACACACACACACACACACACACCAGGAGCTGAGAATCGACCCCTGCAACCACAAATAGGTGAGTACACACACCCGAAACATGGGTCCCGAAACATGGAGAGCCAAGATGATGGATGTGGTACTGGAAAACCTCATGCATCAACATGTTAGAAACACTACCAGAGAGAGAGGAGAGGATGAACCAACAAGGCTGGACCTTGTATTCACCATGAGTAGTTCGGACATCGAGGGTATCATGTATGAAAGGCCCCTGGGAGCTAGTGATCATGTGGTTCTGTGCTTCGACTACATAGTTGAGCTCCAAGTGGAGAGAGTAGCAGGAATAGGCTGGGAAAAACCAAACTACAAAAGGGGGAACTACTCAGGCATGAGGAACTTCCTTCAAGACATTCAGTGGGAGAGGGAACTGACAGGAAAACCAGTACAAGAAATAATGGACTATGTAGCAACAAAATGCAAGGAGGCAGAGGAGAGGTTTGTTCCCAAGGGAAACAGAAATAATGGGAAGAACAGAACGAGTCCTTGGTTCACCCAAAGGTGTAGGGAGCCAAAAACTAGGTGTACTAGAGAATGGAAAAGGTACAGAAGACAGAGAACTCAGGAAAATAAAGAAATCAGCCGAAGAGCCAGAAACGAATATGCACAGATAAGAAGGGAGGCTCAGAGACAATATGAAAATGACATAGCATCAAAAGTAAAGACTGACCCGAAGCTGTTGTACAGCCACATCAGGAGGAAAACAACAGTCAAGGACCAGGTAATCAGACTGAGGAAGGGTGATGGGGAATTCACAAGAAACGACCAAGAGGTATGTCAGGAGCTCAACACAAGATTTAAAGAAGTATTTACAGTGGAAACCAGTAGGACTCCAGGAAATCAGAACAGGGGGTCACACCAGCAAGTGCTGGATGAGGTACATATAACCAAGGAGGAGGTGAAGAAGCTGCTATGCGAACTTGACACTTCAAAGGCGGTGGGACCAGACAACATCTCTCCATGGGTCCTTAAAGAGGGAGCAGAGATATTGAGTGAGCCATTAACAAAGATCTTCAACACATCATTTGAAACTGGGCAACTCCCTGAGGTATGGAAAATGGCAAATGTAGTCCAAATTTTTAAAAATGGAGACAGACATGAGGCACTAAACTACAGACCTGTATCACTAACGTGTATAGTATGCAAGGTCATGGAGAAGATCATCAGGAGGAGAGTGGTGGGGCACCTGGAAAGAAACAAGTGTATAATTGACAACCAGCACGGTTTCAGGGAAGGAAAATCCTGTGTCACAAACCTACTAGAGTTTTATGACAAGGTGACAGAAGTAAGACAAGAGAGAGAGGGGTGGATCGACTGCATATTTTTGGACTGCAAGAAGGCCTTCGACACAGTTCCTCACAAGAGGTTACTGCAAAAGCTAGAGGATCAGGCACACATAACAGGAAAGGCACTGCAATGGATCAGAGAATACCTGACAGGGAGGCAACAACGAGTCATGGTACGCGACGAGGTGTCAGAGTGGGCGCCTGTGACTAGCGGGGTTCCACAGGGGTCAGTCCTAGGACCTGTGCTGTTCTTGGTATATGTGAACGACATAACGGAAGGGATAGACTCAGAAGTGTCCTTGTTTGCAGATGATGCGAAGTTAATGAGAAGAATCAAATCGGATGAGGATCAGGCAGGACTACAAAGAGACCTGGACAGGCTACAAGCCTGGTCCAGCAACTGGCTCCTTGAATTTAACCCTGCCAAATGCAAAGTCATGAAGATTGGGGAAGGGCAAAGAAGACCGCAGACACAATATAGTTTAGATGGCCAAAGACTGCAAACCTCACTCAAGGAAAAAGATCTGGGGTGAGTATAACACCGAGCATATCTCCTGAGGCGCACATCAATCAGATAACTGCTGCAGCATACGGGCACCTGGCAAACATACGGATAGCGTTCCGATACCTCAGTAAGGATTCATTTAAGACTCTGTATTCCATTTACGTCAGGCCCATACTGGAGTATGCAGCACCAGTTTGGAATCCACACCTAGTCAAGCACGTCAAGAAATTAGAGAAAGTGCAAAGGTTTGCAACAAGACTAGTCCCAGAGCTACGGGGATTGTCCTACGAAGAAAGGTTGAGGGAAATCGGCCTGACGACACTGGAGGACAGGAGGGTCAGGGGAGACATGATAACGACATATAAAATACTGCGCGGAATAGACAAGGTGGACAAAGACGGGATGTTCCAGAGAGGGGACACAGACACAAGAGGTCACAATTGGAAGTTGAAGACTCAGATGAATCAAAGGGATGTTAGGAAGTATTTCTTCAGTCATAGAGTAGTCAGACCGTGGAATAGCCTAGAAAGTGACGTAGTGGAGGCGGGAACCATACATAGTTTTAAGGCGAGGTATGATAGAGCTCATGGGGCAGGGAGAGAGAGGACCTAGTAGCAATCAGCGAAGAGGCGGGGCCAGGAGCTGTGACTCGACCCCTGCAACCACAAATAGGTGAGTACAAATAGGTGAGTACACACACACACACACACACACACACACACATACACACAATTACATTAAGAGCGAGCGCCAGTTTGAAATACAATAATAACATTTAGAAACCTTCCCAAGACTTGTTCTAGACAGCCTGTATCACTTTAATGAAATATGAAATATTCTCATAAAAGTTTTAAAATTTAGCGGTGTTTGTTGGGGTTGACTTTCAGCTCCTGGTTATCTTGTGAGTATTGAGCTACAGTTCCTGGCCCCACTAATGATGTGGCTATCTGTACTTGAGATTCTGCTTCATTTACTGGCGCTTTGACCTTAACGGTTGCCTGTGTTTAAGAGAGTTGAACTCCGGCTCCTGTGCCAACAGTTGAAGACTTCATCAGCAGGCATCGATTGATCACAAATTTCAACGGTCAGTTCAGAGTTGCAGTTCATGAGCATGTTCAGGGTGTTGAGTTGCAGCTCCTGGGCCTCTTGTGGGTGTTGAGTTACAACTCCTGGGCCTCTCGAGGGGACTGAGTTACAAGTCCTGGGCCTCTCGAGAGGGTTGAGATACGATTGGGTCTCTCGATGGGGTTGAGTTACAACTCCTGGGCTTCTCGTGGGGGTTGAAATACAACTCCTGGGCCTCTCGAGGGTATTGAACTACAACTCCTGGACCTCTTGAAGATATCTTCATGCTTTATTTGGATCAAATAAGTATCTCGAACCACAGAGTCTGGGTTACCTTCGAGTGTTCAGCCACAGTTCTTGGGTTACCTCAAAGTGCTGAGTCACAGTTCATGGGTTACCTCATTGTGCTGTACCACAATTCCTGGATAGCAAAAAAGGCACAGTACAGTGACTGGAACGATACACAAATATCCCGCACATAAAAGAGAGAAGCTTACGACGACGTTTCGGTCCGACTTGGACCACTGACAAAGTCAACTTTGTCAATGGTCCAGGTCGGACCGAAACGTCGTCGTAAGCTTCTCCCTTTTATGTGCGGGTTATTTGTGCACAATTCCTGGGTTACTTCAGTGCGTTGAACCGCAGTTCCTGGGTTGTGATAGATAATATAAATCTGTGAGAGATCATATAAATCTGTGAGAGATAATATAAATCTGTGAGAGATAATATAAATCTGTGAGAGACAATATAAATCTGTGAGAGATAATGTAAATTTGTGAGAGATAATATAAATCTGTGAGAATAATATAAATCCTTGATAATATATATCTGTGAGATATAATATAAATCTGTGAGAGTAATGTAAATATGTGAGAGATAATGTAATTTTGTGAGAGATAATGTAAATTTGTAAGAGATAATGTAAATTTGTGAGAGATAATATAAATCTGTGAGAGATAAGTTTGTGAGAGAAAATAAATCTGAGATAAAATAAGTCTGTGAGAAATAATATAAATATATGAGAAATAAAGTAAGTCTTTGAGAGATAATAATAATTTTTGTATCATTTGATTTTTAATCAATATTATTAGGATTTATTACAAAATAAAAAAGGTTTTACTTTGATTCGAATAATTTGTTTAATCTGCAGTAATCTGGAAATATAATCTGTTAATATATCTGTCTGTGCTATTTTTCACAAAATAATTTTCGTTAGTATAGATTTTTGTTAATCGTAAAGATAATATACATTTTTTAACCAATAAATGTTCGCATCTTTATATTAGTCATTATTATTTAAAAATTAATTGAAATCTTGGTGACCCAAGAGATTTAGAAGAGCATAAAATTAAGAATTTCTAGCGCAATTTCTGGTCTTGGAAAATAATGCTTACAGATTTTCTGTTTACAGATCTGTCAGTTATTTTCCATGTTATGGCAGTGATACCAAAACCCTTTAAATTCCCTCTTGTAAGTTCACCACCTCTTTCTGATAATAATAATAATAATAATAATAATAATAATAATAATAATAATAATAATAATAATAATAATAATAATAATAATAATAATAATAATAATAATATTATTATTATTATTATTATTATTATTATTATTATTATTATTATTATTATTATTTATATATTATCTTTATATTGATTTATTTACTTGGCAATATTGACAAGCTATATTAGTGCATATGAAGGTTGCTGGAGCATCTTGTGGTACACTCATATCTTTATAAAGCATCATCTGATTTAATTTCAAATTCTATGTGGGTTATTAATACCGATTTGTTGCAAATTATGAGATTGTTTATCAACAGCTCTTGGGAAAAGCTTCGGGTAAACGACCATAACACTGAAATATTACCGTCGTGATTATGATGCTTCCCAAGACTGACTCTTGGTTCCTCGCCTGTTCGTGCACCAAAAACAATCTCACTTTCATCACTTACTGCATTTATATTTGATGAATTTAGTTAAATAACCTAAGTTAGCCTTAATAGAGTATACAATGCTTTAATATAGAAAAATTAAGCAACATTTTCTTTCCATTTAAAAACAAAAGAGAAAGTTATTTCTCATTATATACGACTGAGAAAAAAACGGGGTTCATGTCCACTCAACAGTCATCTCACCATCTTTGTTACAGTCATTTCACCATCTTTGTTAGTGAAAACATATAAAAGAAATGCCTTACGTGTTTTCCATTCTTACACCATCAAACTGACGGTCAGCACGATATTGAAAAGCAGTAACTGATCTTTGAGTGTTAGATTCAGCATTTGCTCTAAATGATTTATACTAAAATCATAAAACCGCATCAAAACATTTAAAGGACTTACGTCAGAAATTATTAGTCTAAAGAAACGTTTGTAAACATTGACTAATATCAGAGATAATTACTACGCAGTCTTCAGTGTTTATGTGCACATAAGAAGCCACATGCGGGTTATGGTATTTTATCTAAGAATTCTTAAAAAAATGTCGTAACCTGCACATTGTGTTATTTTCATACATACTGTGGGTAAATCTTACGACTGTATGTACTCGCAAGTCCACAATGTTGACTTGTGAGTATTACGTTAGGAAAAGAGGAAGTCCCGTTGGACGTAAACTTCTTATTTGTTATGGCACCCAAGGTGGCAACAAATTTATTTTAGCTAGTTTATAAATAAATTTAATAAATTTAATAAATTTAATATTTGTGCACACTTAGCTAGACCATATCACCTGTTGTGGAGAGTTTAGATAAACCGCACTAGCAGTTATGTAGAGCTAAAATAAACCATGCCAGAAGTTGTATGGACTTTAAAATTTTGCATTACATAGACTAAGCTAGCTGTAAAATTTAGAAATATTTGATAGACCGCTGGTGCGGTCTATCAATCTAATTAAAGATTTCACACTCATAGCTGTAAAGTTGAAAAACATTAGATAGAGCACACAGTCAGTTGTACAATGTTTACAAACATTAGGTAGACCACACCAGAGGATCACAGCAATATTCTCGCTTTTATTACTAAATGCACGGAGGAAAAACATTTGCAACTCCTGTTTGGTGAGTACATGTATGCATATATTAATCTGGGCGAGTAATTAATCAGTGCTGTGGAAAGTGGATATATAGAGATGCTAGGCAAGGCAGGTTTAAACAATTACCAGGGTGAGTATTAACAGATACTGGGTGTAGTAGATATTTACAGATACTGGGTGAAGTATATATTTACAGATACTGGGTGAAGTAGATATTTACAGATACTGGGTGAAGTAGATATTTACAGATACTGGGTGAAGTAGATATTTACAGATACTGGGTGAAGTAGATATTTACAGATACTGGGTGAAGTAGATATTTACAGATACTGGGTGAAGTAGATATTTACAGATACTGGGTAAAGTAGATATTTACAGATACTGGGTAAAGTAGATATTTACAGATACTGGGTAAAGTAGATATTTACAGATACTGGGTAAAGTAGATATTTACAGATACTGGGTAAAGTAGATATTTACAGATACTGGGTAAAGTAGATATTTACAGATACTGGGTGAAGTAGATATTTACAGATACTGGGTAAAGTAGATATTTACAGATACTGGGTGAAGTAGATATTTACAGATACTTACAGATACTGGGTAAAGTAGATATTTACAGATACTGGGTGAAGTAGATATTTACAGATACTGGGTGAAGTAGATATTTACAGATACTGGGTAAAGTAGATATTTACAGATACTGGGTGAAGTAGATATTTACAGATACTGGGTGAAGTAGATATTTACAGATACTGGGTAAAGTAGATATTTACAGATACTGGGTGAAGTAGATATTTACAGACACAGGGTGAAGTAGATATTTACAGATACTGGGTGTAGTAGATATTTACAGATACTAGGTAAAGTAGATATTTACAGATACTGGGTGAAGTTGATATTTACAGATACTGGGTGAAGTAGATATTTACAGATACTGGGTGAAGTAGATATTTACAGATACTGGGTGAAGTAGATATTTACAGATACTGGGTGAAGTAGATATTTACAGATACTGGGTATTTAAGTAGATATTTACAGATACTGGGTAGATATTTACAGATACTGGGTGAAGTATATTACAGATACTGGGTGAAGTAGATATTTACAGATACTGGGTGATATTTACAGATACTGGGTGAAGTAGATATTTACAGATACTGGGTAAAGTAGATATTTACAGATACTGGGTGAAGTAGATATTTACAGATACTGGGTGAAGTAGATATTTACAGATACTGGGTAAAGTAGATATTTACAGATACTGGGTGAAGTAGATATTTACAGATACTGGGTGAAGTAGATATTTACAGATACTGGGTGAAGTAGATATTTACAGATACTGGGTGAAGTAGATATTTACAGATACTGGGTGAAGTAGATATTTACAGATACTGGGTAAAGGGATGAAGTAGATATTTACAGATACTGGGTAAGTAGATATTTACAGATACTGGGTAAGTAGATATTTACAGATACTGGGTGAAGTTGATATTTACAGATACTGGGTGAAGTAGATATTTACAGATACTGGGTGAAGTAGATATTTACAGATACTGGGTGAAGTAGATATTTACAGATACTGGGTGAAGTAGATATTTACAGATACTGAAGTAGATATTTACAGTACTGAAGTAGATATTTACAGATACTGGGTAAAGTAGATATTTAAAGATACTGGGTGAAGTAGATATTTACAGATACTGGGTGAAGTAGATATTTACAGATACTGGGTGAAGTAGATATTTACAGATACTGGGTGAAGTAGATATTTACAGATACTGGGTAAGTAGATATTTACAGATACTGGGTGAAGTAGATATTTACAGATACTGGGTGAAGTAGATATTTACAGATACTGGGTGAAGTAGATATTTACAGATACTGGGTGAAGTAGATATTTACAGATACTGGGTAAGTAGATATTTACAGATACTGGGTAAAGTAGATATTTACAGATACTGGGTGAAGTAGATATTTACAGATACTGGGTAAAGTAGATATTTACTGATACTAGAGAAAGTAGATATTTACAGATACTGGGTGAAGTAGATATTTACAGATACTGGGTAAAGTAGATATTTACAAGATACTGGGTGAAGTAGATATTTACAGATACTGGGTGAAGTAGATATTTACAGATACTAAGTAGATATTTACAGATACTGGGTGATGTAGATATTTACAGA
>NC_091293.1:64921809-64927940 GCF_038502225.1 Cherax quadricarinatus | reverse complement strand
CACACACATGCACACACACGCACACTCGTAAGGACCCCGTTATCAAGCGGTCACTCTACCCTAAGCCTTCTTTCCCCTCCCTCCCCTTCTAATCCCATCACACACACACACCTCCCCCACTTCTAAGGGTCACTCATCCTCCACTCCCCCTCCCCCACCCCCTCCCCTCTTAATCCCATCCCTCTCTCTCCCACACATGCATGCACACATACACAAGCACACATACACAAGCACATATACACTTGACACAAACACGTACTCCCCCTTCCCCTAACCATCTCTCCCCCTCCCCCTAGCCACCAACCCCTCCCCAAACCATCTAACCCCTCCCCCAAACCATCTAACCCCCCAACTACCTCTCCCCCTCCAATAACCATCCTCCCCCTCCCCATAACCATCCATCCCCACTTCCCCTAACCATCTATTCCCCTCCCCCCAACTATCTCTCCCCCTTCTTTCTGTGGAGCAATGGGGCAACCTAGAACTAGGATGAGAACAAGGGGCCTGAAGGACGAATCTGGGAGGGAGGACTGGGAGGCAGAGCTCAAAAAAGGGAGGAAGACTGGGAAAGGAGGCTAGATGAACTTGCAAGGAAGATGGAGGAGAGGTTAGCAGCAGAATGCAGAAGGTGGAAGCAACATGCCACGGTAGCAGAAACCAAGACACAGAGATTAGAAGAGGAGCTGAGACATCTGAAACAGCCTAGAGACAAAGATAATACAGAAGTAGCATCAACAATGTCTACATCAGACACAGACAATGGGTCTGAAGGGAGCATGGAAGCTAATCTGTATGCAGAGGTCCTGTCAAACCCACATGGGGCCAAAAGAAAGACAGGGAGCACACTAGGACAGAATGAGAGGTTGGAAGACATTGAAGGAACTAGAGCATGTGCAGGGACCTTACCAGACACTTGTGGGGGCCAGGAACAGGTGAGCAGGAAGGACAAACCAATGAGCATAGGGGCCACAGCTAGGGAAGGGACTGAAGGAAGGAACACTCCATGGGAAGGTGGAGGTGGGAGGTGGAAAGGGAGAGATCAGTATTTGTCTATGGGCTAGACGAAGCTGAAGGGGAAACTTATGAAGAAAGAAAGCAGGAGGAGAAAAAAGCGATTAAAGGTATCATGAAGGTGATAGGCAAGGGAAACATGACCCAGGTGGCAAATTTTCAGAGAATCGGGTGGTTCACAAAGAAAAGGAATCGGCCTCTCAAACTAATTTTCAAGGCAGAATCAACTCGAACCATGATCCTGCAGGAGAAAGCACAGCTGAGAGGCAAACAGGAGTTTATGAGTGTGCACCTCGATCGAGACAGAACACAGGAGGAAAGGATGATACTGAAAGAGAGAGTGCAAAAGCGAAAGGAGGAATGGAAGGAAATGAAAAAGGAGAGCAGAATAACCCAGGAACAGGTGGAAGAACAAGCACAACCCCCAGAAACACCTGCAGAAGGACTCCAGCCACGACACCCCAAGGCAACTGAACAACCCAAACCAACCATCACACACCGATCCCTCTGTTCCCACCCCCCGCACCATGAACCCTACCCCTACAGCAACCCCCTATGGGAGCTCTTCCTCCACCTCCACTGCAACCCTCCACAGGCCCTCACCAGGGCTCCTGCTGTCCCAACCCCAGTATTCCCCCAGGACCACAGTTACAGTATTAGAACAGAAGTTGAAGGTTTCATACACAAATGCAGATGGATTAACGAATAAACATGAGGAATGGCAAGAAAGAATCAATGAGAAGTCCCCAGACATCATAGCAGTTACAGAAACAAAACTCACAGAGACAATAACCGATGCAATCTTCCCACCAGGATACCAGATCATGAGGAAAGATAGAAGGGACAGAGGGGGAGGAGGGGTTGCTCTGCTCGTCAAAAACCGATGGAAATTCGAGAAAATGGGAGGCATAGACGAGACAGGAGAAGTGGACTACATAGTAGGTACACTTTAGTCTGGGGAGCACAAGGTGGTCATTGCAGTGATGTATAATCCACCACAGAACTGCAGGAGGCCAAGAGAGGAATATGAAGAGAGCAACAGAGCAATGGTGGACACACTTGCTGAGGTGGCAAGAAGAGCTCACTCCAGCAGAGCAAAGTTGCTGGTTATGGGGGATTTCAACCACAGGGAGATTGACTGGGAAAACCTGGAGCCACATGGGGGTCCCAAAACATGGAGAGCCAAGATGATGGATGTGGTGCTGGAAAACCTCATGCACCAACATGTTAAGGACACTACCAGAGTGAGAGGGGAGGATGAACCAGCAAGATTGGACCTTGTGCTCATCCTGGGCAGTTCAGACATTGAGGACATCACATATGAGAGTCCCCTAGGAGCTAGTGACCACATGGTTTTGTGCTTTGAATACATAGTAGAGTTGCAAGTGGAGAGAGTAACAGGAGTTGAATGGGAAAAGCCTGACTATAAAAGAAGGGACTACATAGGGTTGAGGAACTTCCTACAGGAGGTTCCGTGGGACAGAGAACTGGCAGGAAAGCCAGTATATGAAATGATGGAATATGTAACAACAAAATGCAAGGAGGCAGTTGAAAGGTTTATGCCCAAGGGCAACAGAAACAATGGGAAGACTAGAGCGAGCCCCTGGTTTACCCGACGGTGTAAGGAGGCAAAAACAAAGTGCAATAGAGAATGGAAAAAGTACAGAAGGCAGAGAACACATGAAAAAAGGGAGATCAGTCGCAGAGCTAGGAACGAGTATGCACAGGTAAGGAGGGAGGCCCAGCGACAGTATGAAAATAACATAGCATCGAAAATCAAGACTGACCCGAAACTGTTGTATAGCTACATCAGGAGGAAGACAACAGTCAAAGACAAGGTGATCAGACTGAGGACAGAAGGTGGAGAACTCACAAAAAATGATCAGGACGTATGTGAGGAGCTAAACAGGAGATTTAAGGAAGTTTTACAGTAGAGACAGGAAGGGCTCTGGGAAGACAGCACAGAAGGGAACATCAAGAGGGAATATACCAACAAGTGTTGGATGACATACGAACAACCGAAGAGGAGGTGCAGAAGCTACTAAGTGACCTTGATACCTCAAAGGCGATGGGACCAGACAACATCTCCCCATGGGTCCTTAGAAAAGGAGCAGAGATGCTGTGCATGCCCCTAACCACAATCTTCAACACATCCCTTGAAACTGGGCAACTACCTAAGAAATGAAAGACAGCAAATGTAGTCCCCATATTTAAGAAAGGAAACAGAAATGAGGCACTAAACTACAGACCTGTGTCTCTGACATGTATTGTGTGCAAAGTCATGGAGAAGATTATCAGGAGGAGAGTGGTGGAACACCTGGAACGGAACAAGATTATAAAAGAAAACCAGCATGGGTTCATGGAAGGCAAATCCTGTGTCACAAACCTTCTGAAGTTTTATGACAAGGTAACAGAAGTAAGACACGAGAGAGAGGAGTGGGTTGACTGCGTTTTCCTAGACTGCAGGAAGGCCTTTGACACAGTTCCCCACAAGAGATTAGTGCAGAAGCTGGAGAATCAGGCGCATATAACAGGGAGGGCACTGCAATGGATCAGGAAATACCTGACAGGGAGGCAACAACGAGTCATGGTACGTGAAGAGGTATCACAGTGGGCGCCTGTGACGAGCGGGGTCCCACAGGGGTCAGTTCTAGGACCAGTGCTATTTTTGATATATGCGAACAACGTGATGGAAGGAATAGACTCTGAAGTGTCTCTATTCGCAGATGTGAAGTTGATGAGAAGATTTAAATCGGATGAGGATGAGGCAGGGGTGCAAAGAGACCTGGACAGGCTGGACATGTGGTCCAGAAACTGGCTTCTCGAATTCAACCCGGCCAAATGCAAAGTCATGAAGATTGGGGAGGGGCAAAGAAGACCGCAGACAGAGTATAGGCTAGGTGGACAAAGACTACAGACCTCACTCAGGGAGAAAGACCTTTGGGTGACCATAACACCGAGCACGTCACCGGAGGCATACATCAATCAAATAACTTCTGCAGCATACGGGCACCTGGCAAACCTGAGAATAGCGTTCCGATACCTTAATAAGGAATCGTTCAAGACACTGTGTATGTTAGGCCCATACTGGAGTATACAGCACCAGTCTGGAACCCACACCTGGTCAAGCACGTCAAGAAGTTAGAGAAAGTACAAAGGTTTGCAACAAGGCTAGTCCCAGAGCTCAGGGGAATGTCGTACGAGGAAAGGTTGAGGGAAATCGGACTGACGACACTGGAGGACAGAAGGGTCACGGGAGACATGATAACGACATACAAGATACTGCGGGGAATAGACAAGGTGGACAGAGATAGGATGTTCCAGAGAGGGGACACATAAACAAGGGGTCACAACTGGAAGCTGAAGACTCAGACGAGTCAGAGGGATGTTAGGAAGTATTTCTTCAGTCATAGAGTCGTCAGGAAGTAGAATAGCCTAGCAAGTGAAGTAGTGGAGGCAGGAACCATACATAGTTTTAAGAAGAGGTATGACAAAGCTCAGGAAGCAGAGAGAGAGGACCCAGTAGCAACCAGTGAAGAGGCGGGGCCAGGAGCTGAGTGTCGACCCCTGCAACCACAATTAGGCGAGTACAATTAGGGGAGTACACACACACACACACACACACAGTAGAGCTACAAGTGGAGGGAGAAGCAGGAAGGCCAGGACGAATGAAGCCAAACTACAAGAAAGGGGACTACACAGGAATGAGGAACTACCTGAACGGGGTTCAGTGGGACAGAGAACTGGCAGGGAAGCCAGTTAATGAGATGATGGAATATGTAGCAACAAAATGCAAGGAGGCTGAGGAGAGGTTTGTACCCAAGGGTAACAGGATTAATGAAAAAGCCAGGATGAGCCCATGGTTTACCCAAAGGTGCAGGGAGGCAAAAACCAAGTGTGCTAGGGAATGGAAGAAATATAGAAGGCAAAGGACCCAGGAGAATAAGGAGAACAGTCGTAGAGCCAGAAACGAATATGCACAGATAAGAAGGGAGGCCCAAAGACAATATGAAAATGACATAGCAGCGAAAGCCAAATCTGACCCGAAACTGTTGTACAGCCACATCAGGAGGAAAACAACAGTCAAGGACCAGGTAATCAGGCTAAGGAAGGAAGGAGGAGAGACAACAAGAAATGACCGTGAAGTATGTGAAGAACTCAACAAGAGATTCAAAGAAGTGTTCACAGAGGAGACAGAAGGGACTCCAGAAAGACGGAGAGGTGGGGCACACCACCAAGTGCTGGACACAGTGCACACAACCGAGGAAGAAGTGAAGAGGCTTGTGAGTGAGCTAGATACCTCAAAGGCAATGGGGCCAGATAACATCTCCCCATGGGTATTGAGAGAGGGAGCAGAGGCGCTATGTGTACCCCTAACAACAATGTTCAGTACAACTATCGAAACAGGGAGATTGCCTGAGGCATGGAAGACAGCAAATGTAGTCCCAATCTTTAAAAAAGGAGACAGACATGAAGCATTAAACTACAGACCAGTGTCACTGACATGTATAGTATGCAAAATCATGGAGAAGATTATCAGAAGAGTGGTGGAGCACCTAGAAAGGAATGATCTCATCAACAGCAGCCAACATGGTTTCAGGGACGGGAAATCCTGTGTCACAAACCTACTGGAGTTCTATGACATGGTGACAGCAGTAAGACAAGAGAGAGAGGGGTGGGTGGATTGCATTTTCTTGGACTGCAAGAAGGCGTTTGACACAGTTCCACACAAGAGATTGGTGCAAAAACTGGAGGACCAAGCAGGGATAACAGGGAAGGCACTACAATGGATCAGGGAATACTTGTCAGGAAGACAGCAGCGAGTCATGGTACTTGGCGAGGTGTCAGAGTGGGCACCTGTGACCAGCGGGGTCCCGCAGGGGTCAGTCCTAGGACCAGTGCTGTTTCTGGTATTTGTGAACGACATGACGGAAGGAATAGACTCTGACGTGTCCCTGTTTGCAGATGACGTGAAGTTGATGAGAAGAATTCACTCGATCGAAGACCAGGCAGAACTACAAAGGGATCTGCACAGGCTGCAGACCTGGTCCAGCAATTGGCTCCTGGAGTTCAATCCCACCAAGTGCAAAGTCATGAAGATTGGGGAAGGGCAAAGAAGG
>NC_091293.1:64861809-64919309 GCF_038502225.1 Cherax quadricarinatus | reverse complement strand
TCCAGAGTGTGTGAACTGTTTAGTCGCCACTGAGTGTATATATAAATTAATATATAGATAGATATGTGTGTGTGTGTACTCATCTAGTTGTGGTTGCAAGGGTCGAGTCACAGCTCCAGGCCCTGCCTCCTCACTGGTCGCTACTGGGTCACTCTTCCTGCTCCATACCTCTTCTTAGAGCTATATATGGATCCTGCCTCCACTACATCACTTTCCAGACTATTTCACTTCCTGACAACTCTGTGACTGAAGAAATACTTCCTAACATCCCTGTGATTCATCTGAGTCTTCAACTTCCAACTGTGACCCCTTGTTGTTGTTATGTCCCATCTCTGGAACATTCTGTCTGCCCATCTTGTCGATTCCTCTCAGTATTTTATATGTCGTTATCATATCCCTCCTAACTCTCCTGTCTTCCAGTGTCGTCAGGTCGATTTCCCTTAACTTCTCTTCCAATATAGGCCTAACAAACACGGTGTTCAGGGTCCTGAACGTTATCTTATTGATATGTAGGAATGTTAGTCTTATGTTTGGTAGGCACCCATATGCTGCAGCGGCTACTTGGTTGCTGTGCTCCTCAGGAGATGTGCTTGGTGTTATACTCACCCCAAGATCGTTTTCCTTGAGTAAGGTTTGTAGGCTCTGGCCCGCAAGACTGCACTCCATCTGTGGTCTACTTTGCCCTTCCCCAATTTTCATGACTTTTTTGCACTAGGTGGGTTTGAACTCCAGGAGCCAGTTGCTGGACCAGGCCTGCAGCCTGTCCAGATTCTTTTGTAGTTCTGCCTGTTCCTCGTCGAGAGAGAGAGAGAGAGAGAGAGAGAGAGAGAGAGAGAGAGAGAGAGAGAGAGAGAGAGAGAGAGAGAGAGAGAGAGAGAGAGAGAGAGAGTGTGTGTGTGTGTGTGTGTGTGTCTATCTGTCTGTCTGTGCATGTGTGTGTGTATATACACAGAAATATGGCAGCCAGCAGGATTCGAACTGAAGTTGATCGCTGTCCATGACTGTAGCTTGGTTCCCAGCGTGCGTTTTAAACCGCTCATCTACAGATATCTCAAAACGTTAGGAAGCCTGAGATAATTTATTCTGTCTTCGGACACAGCCGAATTTGGGGCAGTAGTAGTGAAACATTTATCTGTTGATTTCATCTGTAGGTCGTTCCGTCAAGAATGGAAGCAGGAGCGGTCTGGTAGGCTTGTCAACCACGAATAAGAAGGCTTGACTATGGGAGTTTTGCTTGAATTGCATTACCTTAGACAGCTGCCATCGCAAAACAAATTGTCCCATCAGATGTCTGAGCCCACCAAGATAAGATCAGCATTCTCAATAGATTTTCATTTAGACATTGCCCTTATTTCAGTCATAATTGAAACAAGTTCAGGTGCAGAACTGTTGATGTCCACCATAAAGTCAAACCACAGACTGGAAGACAGAATATCGTTATCAATAAGTAGTAATACGTCTTTCATAAGAAACTTCCCCGATACGCCTGCCTTCATGTAACCCGTGAAATATTTCTCTCGAGATAAATACTTCAAGGGTTACTATTCGGGCGAGACAGAAATTACTGCTACACAGTATACCTATCACAGCACATTTTGTTGTAGGTATCCTCTGAGGGGGGAAATACTACATCCCTCAGTAAAGAGCATTAGGCCCCAGTATCCCTAAAGGTATTAACAGCCACAGGCAGATCTGAATATAATGAGACTTTTCTTGAACTATGGGAAAGGGCCATGCATTCGTATACTGCATCCATGGAAATGGGAGTGAATGCCACTTCTTGAGGTCTGCCCTTTGAGTTTGAAGCTGTGGATGATAGTATTGTCAATATTGTAGCAATACTCACACTAGGCATTGGCACAGAGCATTGTTCCTTTGTATAAAGGCAAAGGGGACAAAAGAGAGTGCAAAAATTATAGGGAAATACGTCTGTCCAGTATACCTGGCAAAATGTATGGTAGAGTTATTATTGAAAGAATGAAGAGTAAGATGGAGAGTAGGATAGCAGATGAACAAGGAGGCTTTAGGAAAGGTTTCATTCTTCCTAGGAACTATCCCTCCCCGGTCCCCCCTTTTTTTTATTCTTTTTTTATTTTTATTATCCATGACCCCGCTACCCCTGGGCCCCTTATTGTTACCGCACCCCGTTCTGACCTCGCCTTGTCTTTTGGCCACTCTTCGGACATTCCTAAGGCCCCTGTACCTCTTGCTGGTGCTGTTTCCTCATCCGCTTCAGGTACCGGGGCTTCCACTGACTCCTTCGACCTCCGCTCTCCTTTGGCTATGCTTTCCCTCTACGGTGCGGCGATTTTCGAATCGCCAGCCCGTCCCACGTTGGACCGACTCTGGTCCCACTTCTAAATGTCAACGACAATCTTCTAATGATGTTACTTCATTACATTCCCTTTCTACTCCGAAAAGACCGACACGTCATGCACTCCCTCTCCACACTCAGTTTCAGACCACACAATGGACTAAATTCTTTACATTAAGACCGACTTCTTCTACTGCCTATCTTTCCGACCATAGTATTGACAAAGCACTCCTAAGCCAGAATTCTACCCAGGCTCATGATCTTTCTCTTCTTTCACATACCGATACTATTCCTATCACTATCGAAAAACATCATTCCCTCAATTCTTGTAGTGGTACTGTTATTCTGCCCCATACCATAGTCCAACAGAATTTCCAGACATGTGGCACTGACATTCTCGAACAGCTGGAACTCCAAGATCTCCCAATTCTCAAGGTAGACACTTATGTTCTTCCTGCCCGGGGACGAAGACGATACCCTTGCAATGTGGCTCATTTAACTTTTGACAGCCATGAACTCCCATCCTCTGTTTATGTAGCAGGACATCAGTTACAAGTTTGGAAGGTGATCCCTAAACCACAACAGTGTAGGAATTGCTGGCGATTTGGCCACCCAGCAAAATATTGCAGATCTATAGCCGAATGCCCAGTCTGTGGTGCTGATGACCATTCTAATGCGTCTTGCAATCGACCTCCCTCTTGCCTTAATTGTCATGAGGCTCACCCTTCATACTCTCGCCGTTGCCAAGTCTACTTAAATGAGCGGGAAATTTGTTGCCTCAAAGAGGCATAAGATCTCCCTTATGCTATGGCGGTTTCTCATCTCCGCCTCCAAGGGAGACTGCCCCGTGTTTCTTATTCTCGTGTTTCAAAGCGTCCCCACACTTCTGCTGTCACATCTACTGCAGCCTCCTCTGCGGTTGCCAGTCCCATAGTCACTCCTGTATCTAATTCTTTTGCTGTCCTGGGCTCAGACATCCCAACTTCAACTCCTCAGTCTGTCCTCACTTCTTCGTGTCCTCCCTCACAAACCCCGGTATCGACAAGACCTCGTACGACACCTCCTCCCAATCGTCCCTCTACTTCTCAGAGGCCCAAAAAATCTCCTTTAACCCCTCCTTCCCTTCATCCATCTCCACATTTTACCTTCCCGGTCTCTGTACCTGAGTCTTCCCCTTTCACTGGCTCTGTTACAAGTGTGAAGGTTCATCCTCCTCCTCGTACTGTGCCTTCCTCCCCTGTCCCCTCCCAAGTTTCTTCCTCTTCTGTCACCTCCCAGGTTTCTGCCTCTTCTGTCCCCTCCCACACTTCTCCAGTTCCCTCCACCCTTTCGCCCCCCCTACCTTGGTACAGTCCATTACAGCTCCAATCTTTACTCAAACTCCTCCTCCTTCCATCTCCAATATTGTCTCCCATACGACGTCTCTGAACTCCGAAACACTTGAAGCAATTTCTGAATATATTGCAGAGACCAAACCATCAATGGACACTGATCCACCCTCTGTTCCTCCTCTTTCCTCTTCTCCATCTGCGCAACTCCTTTCTTCACAACGCACCATTCCTTTGCTACTTGAACGCTTTCCTTTGCCACTGCATGTGGACTTTTCTAACCCCTCTAGTCTGTAGGTACCCTTACCTGCGGATTTCAGGTATCTTTATCGTTGCCAATCATGGCCTATTTACAGTGGAATATTCGCGGCCTCAGGGGTAATCGGGGTGAGCTTCAGATGTTGCTCTCCCAGTTTTCCCCCTGTTGGTGTTTGCTTACAGGAACCAAAATTACACTCTGCCGATAACTATCCTATCTCAGGCTATAATTTATTGTATTCTTCAGATCCTTTTCCTGATGGGACCTTTAATGAAAGTGCCCTTCTTCTATGCACTCATATTCCGTACCATCAGCTATTTGTTCGTACTTCGCTGCATTACACAGCAGCCCGTATCCACTTGCATAGGTGGTATACACTCTGTTCTTTGTATCTCTCTCCTTCTCGGGCATTATCTATCCCAGATATTGCCTTTCTTGTTTCTTCATTACCGCCACCACTTCTGTTACTTGGCGATTTTAATGCCCATCATTTCCTCTGGGGGGGTCTCACTGTGATTCCCGTGGCATTCAGTTAGAGGCTTTTCTTGCTACCCACCCACTCCATGTTTTAAATACAGGTACTCACACCCATTTTGATCCTCGGACTCATACTCTCTCTTGCATCGATCTCTCAGTCTGCTCTTCCTCCGCCGCATTAGACTTCACCTGGTCTGTTCTCCCGGATTTACATGACAGCGATCATTTCCCAATCATTCTTACTTCCCCTTCATATTCACCACCTCTTCGTAACCCAAGCTGGCAATTTGATCAGGCAAATTGGAACCTTTACTCACAACTAACTGTTTTTAGTGAGGTTCCTTCTTCGTCCTCCACTGATGAGCTTTTACACCTCTTCTCGTCCTCCATTTTAACCGCAGCTTCTCATTCTGTACCCCAAACTTCGGGCAGGCATTCTCAGAAATGCGTGCCTTGGTGGTCTCCTGCTTGTGCTCGTGCAGTACGTTTGAAACGCGCCATGTGGGGCAGGTACCGGTACAATAGAACCACGGAGAGACTTCTTGATTTTAAGCAGAAGCGTGCGATCGCTCGCCGTGTCATCCGTGATGCTAAACGCGCTTGCTGGCTAGATTATGTCTCCACCATCACCTCTGCTTCCTCTATGAGTGCAGTCTGGAAAAAAGTACGAAAACTAAGTGGTAAATATTCTCCTGACCCGGCTCCTGTTCTGCGAGTTGCCGGTGTTGATATAGCAAACCCATTAGATGTTGCCAATGAAATTGGCAATCATCTGGTCCGTATTTCTCAGGGGCTCCATCTATGCCCCTCGTTTCTTTCCTCAAAGTCTGCCAGAGAGTTAGCACCCTTGGACTTTTCTTCTCTCAAAGAAGAACAGTGTAATGTGCCTTTTACACTTCAGGAAGTGGAAGCAACACTCTCAGCTTGCCGATCATTGGCAGCTGGGCCCGACGACATTCATATTCGTATGCTACAACATTTACATCAGTCAGCCCTTGCAGTCCTATTACGCCTTTTCAATCTTATTTGGTCACAGGGAGTTCTTCCACAGCTGTGGAAATCTGCCATTGTTCTCCCTTTCTGCAAACCGGGTACTACGGGACATGAAGCCTCCCACTATCGTCCCATTGCTCTTACCAGTGCAGTTTGCAAAGTGATGGAACGCCTGGTAAATAGACGTTTAGTGTGGTATTTAGAGACACACAACAGTTTCTCCACTCGTCAATATGGCTTTCATAAGGGCCGTTCTACAATAGACCCCTTACTACGCTTGGATACGTATATTCGTAATGCCTTTGCGAATAACCACTCAGTTATTGCCATATTTTTTGACCTTGAGAAGGCATATGACACAACTTGGAGGTCAGTGGTCAGTCGTCACGTGAGGTCACAGACCCTGAGCTGCTTTGGGGATTAGCGTGGACGGTTACAAAGCATGGCTTGCTTCTGCAGTGTTTTAAAAATTGAGGTTGGAGAGTTGAAGGAGGAGGTCTTGCTTCTCCAGGAGGAGATTAGGAGGCTGAAGGTCCACCTCAATGGGTCTGGGAGAGAGTGTGAGGTGGCTGGAGTTGTGGGGAATGAGGCTTCTAGCAGTGAGGTGCAGTCTGTCTCTCGCTGTGAGGAGGCTGTAGTTGGGGAGGTAGCAACGGCTACCAGCAGTGAGGTGCAGCCCAGCACCTGCTACAAGTGGCGAGTGGTTTACAGTAATGGGAGGCGCATCAGAGTAAGGAAAGTTAAGAGTGAAGATCTGAAGGTAGGAAATCGCTTCTCTGTTCTTCAGGATGAATGTACTTCAGTGGCCAGTGAAGGTAAGGGTACTACTGCCCCTGCTAATGGAGGTAAGCGCATTCTTGTGGTTGGTGACTCTCAGGTAAGATATATTGACCGTGCTTTTTGTAATACGAATAAGAAGATGAGAGATAGAGTGTGCTTCCCTGGAGCTGGTGTTGGGGACATTGTCAACAGGCTGGATAATATCATGTCAGGTAATGGGAACAAGCCCATTATCTGTCTCAGTGCTGGTGGAAATGATATTGGGAAGGGTAGGAGAGAAGAGCTGCTATATAAGTACAGGTCAGCTATAGATTTCATTAAGTCTAAGGGAGGGATCCCAATCATATGTAGCATCTTGCCTAGAAGGGGAGTAGGAAATAAATGGTTGTCTAGGGCAATTGGTGTAAATTGCTGGCTAGACAGATACTGCAAGGAACTTGCAATCCCATTCATTGAAAACTGGAACAACTTTTATGGCAAACATGATATGTATGCAAGGGATGGGGTACATCTCTCTGGGGCAGGGGTGGTAGCACTTGCAGACTCGATTGAGAAGGCCATTGGTGAAATGCCTATGATTTTAAACTGATGGAAGATAGAGGTATGGGTGTGTGTGGGAAACAAGCAGGTTGCAACACTAGGGTTGGAAACAGTAAATGTATAAAAGGCATTCAGCATGAAGTTATAAATAAAGACAATAGATCAGGTCAGCAAACAAAGGGGGACAGTAGAGGGCAGCAAGGGACTAGCTCCCTTAAGGTTTACTATACTAATAGCAGGAGTGTAAGAAATAAGATAGATGAGCTAAGATTAATTGCAAGTGCAGGAAACATAGATATTATTGCTATAACAGAGACCTGGCTCAATCTGAAAGATAGAGAGATACCCTCTGAATGTCACATACAAGGCTGTAAATTATTCCACACTGACAGGGTCAACAGGAAAGGTGGTGGAGTAGCGATGTATGTCAGAGACAATTTAAATTGTTGTGTTAGACAAGATATTAAATTAGAAGCGTCAGCCACTGAATCAGTTTGGTTACAGCTTCTCGAGGGCCGAGAAAAACTAATTTTGGGTGTGATTTACAGGGCCCCAAATCTTGATAGGGAGTGCAGTAAACTTCTATGGGACGAAATTCGTAAGGCATCTACATACGAAAATGTTGTGCTAATGGGAGATTTCAACTATAGACAGATTGACTGGAGCAATTTGACAGGAAATTTAGAGTCAGGTGACTTTCTTGATACGATCCAGGATTTTTTTTTAAAACAGTTTGTGACAGAGCCAACTAGGGGAAATAACCTCCTTGACTTGGTTCTTGCCAGTAGGGAAACACTAATTAATAATCTTGAGGTTAATGATGAGCTTGGGGAAAGTGATCACAAATCACTCAGTTTTAATATATCATGGAATTCCCCTAATAATGGCAATCAAGTCTCCGTCCCTGACTTTCGCTTGGCTGATTTCATAGGACTGAAAAATTACTTAGGTGGGCTGAACTGGAATGGCCTGACTAAGGGTCAGGTAGGTGGTGATGGTTGCCGATATGATGCTTTCCAGGGCATAGTTCTAGCTGCTCAGTCAAATTATGTTCCAAATAGGGAAATCAGATCAAACAAAAATGATTCTAAATGGATGAACAATAGATTAAAATATCTGATTGGTCAAAAGAGAGGCATATATAGGCAAATCAAAAGAGGAGAGGGGCAATTAAGAAATCGATATATTCAGTTAAAGAGAGAAATAAAAAAGGAAATTAGAAAAATAAAAAGAGATTATGAGGTTAAAGTTGCAAGACAATCGAAGACTAACCCAAAAGGATTCTTTCAGGTATACAGAAGTAAGATCAGGGACAAGATAGGCCCACTCAAAAGTTCCTCGGGTCAGCTCACTGACAGTGATAAGGAAATGTGTAGAATTTTTAACACATACTTCCTCTCAGTTTTTACACAGGAGGATACCAGCGATATTCCAGTAATGATAAATTATGTAGAACAGGACGATAATAAACTGTGCAGGATTAGGGTCACAAGTGACATGGTCCTTAGGCAAATAGATAAATTAAAACCTAACAAATCCCCAGGCCCTGATGAACTGTATGCAAGGGTTCTAAAGGAATGTAAAGAGGAGCTTAGCACACCTTTGGCTAATCTTTTCAACATATCACTACAAACTGGGATGGTGCCAGATAAGTGGAAAATGGCAAATGTGATACCTATTTTCAAAACAGGTGACAGGTCCTTAGCTTCGAACTATAGACCAATAAGCCTAACCTCCATAGCGGGAAAATTTATGGAATCTATAATTGCCGAGGCAGTTCGTAGCCACCTTGAAAAGCATAAATTAATCAACTAATCTCAGCATGGTTTTACAAAGGGGCGTTCCTGCCTTACGAATTTATTAACTTTTTTCACTAAGGTATTTGAGGAGGTAGATCATGGTAATGAATATGATATTGTGTATATGGACTTCAGTAAGGCTTTTTACAGGGTCCCACATCAGAGACTATTGAGGAAAATTAAAGCACATGGAATAGGAGGAGAAATTTTTTCCTGGATAGAGGCATGGTTGACAAATAGGCAGCAGAGAGTTTGCATAAATGGGGAGAAATCAGAGTGGGGAAGCGTCACGAGCGGTGTTCCACAGGGGTCAGTGTTGGGCCCCCTGCTGTTCACAATCTACATAAACGACATAGATGAGGGCATAAAGAGCGACATCGGCAAGTTTGCCGATGACACCAAAATAGGCCGTCGAATTCATTCTGACGAGGACATTCGAGCACTCCAGGAAGATTTGAATAGACTGATGCAGTGGTCGGAGAAGTGGCAGATGCAGTTTAATATAGACAAATGCAAAGTTCTAAATGTTGGACAGGACAATAACCATGCCACATATAATCTAAATAATGTAGATCTTAATATTACGGATTGCGAAAAAGATTTAGGAGTTCTGGTTAGCAGTAATCTGAAACCAAGACAACAGTGCATAAGTGTTCGCAATAAAGCTAATAGAATCCTTGGCTTCATATCAAGAAGCATAAATAATAGGAGTCCTCAGGTTGTTCTTCAACTCTATACATCCTTGGTTAGGCCTCATTTAGATTATGCTGCACAGTTTTGGTCACCGTATTACAGAATGGATATAAATTCTCTGGAAAATGTACAAAGGAGGATGACAAAGTTGATCCCATGTATCAGAAACCTTCCCTATGAGGATAGACTAAGGGCCCTGAATCTGCACTCTCTAGAAAGACGTAGAATTAGAGGGGATATGATTGAGGTGTATAAATGGAAGACAGGAATAAATAAAGGGGATGTAAATAGTGTGCTGAAAATATCTAGCCTAGACAGGACTCGCAGCAATGGTTTTAAGTTGGAAAAATTCAGATTCAGGAAGGATATAGGAAAGTACTGGTTTGGTAATAGAGTTGTGGATGAGTGGAACAAACTCCCGAGTACAGTTATAGAGGCCAGAACGTTGTGTAGCTTTAAAAATAGGTTGGATAAATACATGAGTGGATGTAGGTGGGTGTGAGTTGGACCTGATAGCTTGTGCTACCAGGTCGGTTGCCGTGTTCCTCCTTTAAGTCAATGTGACCTGACCTGACTAGGTTGGGTGCATTGGCTTAAGCCGGTAGGTGACTTGGACCTGCCTCGCATGGGCCAGTAGGCCTTCTGCAGTGTTCCTTCGTTTATATGTTTTTATAATATTTTGGCCCAAGCCCACTCCTTAGGCCTTCGAGGCAATTACCATCCTTCCTTAAGAACTTTTTAACTGACAGACATTTCTGTGTTCGGGTTAATAATGTACTCTCCCCGGACTTTATCCAAGCTGAAGGTGTCCCCCAGGGATGTGTTCTGAGCACAACACTTTTTCTTCTTGCTATAAATGATTTGGCCTCTAGTCTTCCATCCAATATTTGGTCATCACTCTGTGTTGATGATTTCGCTATTGCATGTGCAGGCGCTGACCGTCACCTCATTACAGTTTCTCTCCAACACGCGGTCGACCGTGTTTCCAATTGGGCCACCACACATGGGTTTAAATTTTCCAGTACCAAAACTCACCAAATTACTTTCACTAGACACTCTGTCATCTCCGATCATCCTTTGTACCTCTATGGCTCCCGTATCCCTGAACGTGATACAGTCAGGTTTCTAGGCCTTCTCTTTGATCGTAGGTTATCCTGGAAACTTCACATTACCTCTCTGGAGGCAACTTGTCACAGCCGGCTGAACCTTCTTAAAACCCTTCCTCATCTTTCATGTGGAGCTGATCGTCGAACTCTCCTTCGCCTACATTCCGCCCTCATTTTATCAAAACTTGATTATGGTGACCAGATCTATTCAGCGGCCTCTCCTGCTACTCTCTCTAGCCTTAACCCCATTCATCACCAAGGATTACGTTTATGCCTTGGTGCTTTTCGCTCTTCCCCTGTTGAGAGCCTCTATGCAGAAGTGAACGTTCCATCCTTATCTGATCGCCGTGATGCTCATTGCCTTCGCTACTATGCACGCTCTCATGATCTCCGCAATCCTTCCATTTATAGAATGGTCACCGATATTAGTAGACATTCTTTATTTGTTCGCCGCCCCTGTTTGCTCTGTCCCTTCTCCCTTCGCCTACATTCGCTCTTGTCTTCTCTTCATTTACCACCTCTCTATGTCCATGTAGCATCTCACTTTTCCCTACCCACCCTGGGAAGTTCCAGCTGTTCGAGTCTGTTCTTTCTCACTCCCTTGCTCGAAAGCACAACTGTCTACGGTAGCTTCCCGCTCTCTTTTTCTTGACCACTTCCACTCTCATTCTCATGCCATTGCAGTGTACACAGATGGCTCTAAGTCTTCTGATGGCATAGGATTCGCAGCAGTGTTTCCGGGCAGCGTCTTACGAGGACATTTACTATCTTCGGCTAGTATCTTTACTGCTGAATTGTATGCCATTCTTGCAGCACTTATCCGTATTGCATCTATGCCTATGTCATCATTTGTGGTTGTCTCAGACTCCCTTAGTGCTTTACAGGCTATAGAGAAATTTGATACACCTCACCCCTTAGTCCTCCGTATCCAACTTTGGCTACGCCGCATCTCTTCCAAGCATAAAGATATTGTTTTTTGTTGGGTCCCTGGTCATTTTGGCATACAGGGCAATGAACAGGCAGACACTGCTGCGCGGTCAGCAGTACATGACCTACCAGTTTCATATAGAGGTGTTCCATTTACGGACTATTTTGCTGCAATAGCTACCCACCTTCACACCCATTGGCAACAACGTTGGTCTACTCTGCTCGGTAACAAACTTCAATCTATTAAACCGAGTATAGGTTACTGGCCGTCTTCTTGTCACCAGTGTCGAGGTTGGGAGACTACTCTCTCCCGTCTTTGCATTGGCCATACTCGTCTTACTCATGGTTATCTCATGGAGAGGCGCCCTGCTCCTCTCTGTGAGAATTGCCAGGTTCCATTATCGGTTAGCCACATTCTATTAGACTGCCCACTTTATCAACGAGCACGCAGAATATACCTCCAACGTCGTCTTCGCTCCGCTGCTCTCTCTTTACCTTCCCTTCTCGCTGATGGACCCACCTTTCATCCGGACTCTCTCATTGACTTTTTGACAACAACTGACTTACTTCAGAAACTCTGATGATACCTTCAGCCCTTTCTACCTCAATCTCTTGCTGCCCTCTACCCCCGCACTATCCCCTGCCCCGCTGTTTTCTGTAACCTACTGATCATCCCTCCCCCCTTCTACCGCCCAATACCCTCGCTTCCTTCCCTACCCTGCAGCGCTGTATAGCCCTTGTGGCTTAACGCTTCTTTTTGATTATAATAATAATAATTTAGGAAAGGTACGGGGTGTGTAGACCCCCGCTTCCCTCACAGTGAAACCTATAGGTGAACAGTAATTAGATAAGGGTAAAGAGGATTTTGTGGCATTTATGAACTTGGAAAAGGCGTATGACAGGGTGGATAGGGGATCAGTGTGGTAGATGTTGCAAATGTATGGAATATAAGGTAGGTTACTGAAAGCAGTGAAGAGTTTTTACGAGAATAGTGAGGCTCAGGTTAGAGTATATAGGACAGAGGGAGATTATTTCCCAGTAAAAGAAGGCCTTAGACAAGGATGTGTGATGTCACCATGGTTGTTCAATATATTTATAGATGGGGTTGTAAGAGAAGTGAATGCGAGGGTTTTGGCAAGAGGTATAGGGTTAAAAGTTAAAGACTCTAACACAAACTGGGAGTTGTTACAGTTGCTCTTTGCTGATGACACTGTGCTTTTGGGAGATTCTGAAGAGAAGTTGCAGAGGTTGGTGGATGAATTTGGTAGGGTATGTAAAAGAAGACAATTAAACGTGAATGTAGGAGAGAGTAAGGTGATGAGGATAACAAAAAGATTAGGTGATGAAAGATTGGATATCAGATTAAAGGGAGAGAGTATGGAGGAGGTGAATGTATTCAGATATTTAGGAGTGGACGTGTCAGCAGATGGGTCTATGAAAGATGAGGTGAATCATAGAATTGATGAAGGAAAAAAGGCGAGTGGTGCAAACAGGGGAATGCATGAGGGTATTAGTATACCAACGCTCTTTTATGGGTGTGAGGCATGGGTTGTGAATGTTGCAACAAGGAGAAGGCTGGAGGCATTGGAGATGTCATGTCTGAGGGCAATGTGTGGTGTGAATATAATGCAGAGAATTCGTAGTTTGGAAATTAGGAGGAGGTGTGGGATTACCAAAACTGTTGTCCAGAGGGCTGGGGAAGGGTTGTTGAGGTGGTTCGGACATATAGGAAGGCTTGAACAAGATAGAATGACTTTGAGAGTGAATAAATCTGTAGTGGAAGTAAGGTGGGGTAGGGGTTGGCCTAGGAAAGGTTAGGGGGAAAGGGTAAAGGTTTTGTGTGAGAGGGGGGCTTGGACTTCCAGGAAGCATGCATGAGCATGCTAAATAGGAGCCAATAGAAACAAAAGTTTTTTAGGACTTGACGTGCTGTTGGAGTGTGAGCAAAGTAACATTTATGAAGGGATTCAGGGAAACCGGCAGGCCGGACTTGAGTCCTGGAGATGGGAAGTACAGTGTCTGCACTCTGAAGGAGGGGTGTTAATGTTGCAGTTTTATAACTGTAGTGCAAGCGCGCCTCTGACAAGACAGTTAGGGAGTGAATGATGAAACGTTTTCTTCTTCGGGCCACCCTGCCTTGCTGGGAAAAGGCAGATGTGTTAATAAAAACAAAAATTTACACCTCACAGGCTCTTGAGATTTTGTCCCTACAGAAACTTCCCTGTGACTGTTCCTTGTGGGTGCATTGTTGTTCACACTCACTTTTTCTAACACCTGAAGAATTTTTCCCCTGGTGCCCTTTATCACCACAGTATTGTCGAGAGGAAGATTTAGAATAATGTGCTCTCTCAGATAGCGATTAATTTCAAGAGTATCTGTCAATTTAGAAGCTTCAATTACTGATATTAAACTTGGTCCTCATAAAATACACGAACATCCCGACTATCAAGCTCCAGGAATTTATCTAACGAGTCCATTTGCACCATCTATAGAGAAATCCGTATAAGAACATAAGAACATAAGAAGGAACACTGTAGCCGGCCTACTGGCCCATGCAAGCCATTGACCCCCAGAACACCTGCCAGGTATATTCCAGGTATACTTTGCCTGTGTACACTGATATGCACTGAGGACAGTATACTTCACAAGCCTGTAATTCATAAAAACCCTTGTCACACAAGGTAGAAGTATAATCTTGTGATTTCCAGTTCCAATACTGGAAGTGTTGAATCGGCAACTGCAAAGATCGGGATTGAATCTTCAACGGTTCGAAGAATTCTCAAGCTCAACTTCAGAAAAATGTTGTACTAATGACACAGATTTTTGCACACATAAAATTTCTTCACAAGTACAACAGTATTGTCTCCTCTCCTTCTCTTTATCGTATGTCTCCTTGGATAAAGGAATGTGTTTATTAGTCTGTTCTAGAGTAAGTTTCCTAAATTCGAGTGCCAATGAGGCAGATGAGTCCGGAGGTAAACCTGATCGGCTTCGCTTGCCTACTCGACTGGCGGATTATCGGGTAAACGTTCGGGAGTTTGGATGCAACCATTACGAGAATGGAAATGGAGTAGGGAGCGGAGACTAGCACAAGCTCTGTATGCATCAGGTACACCAGATTGAGAAGTCATGGTTGATAGGTCAGCCCTTACCTTGTTGCGGATTAATTCTCGAAACTGTACAGTAGTTAAATGTCGACGACATTAAATACTAACAGAACGAGCAATGACCTGATGTGCCTAGCCGTAAATGTAGAATACCAGCGAGGGAGCAATCAATTAAGTAGTCAAGACATTTTAAGGAATAAAGTATACACAAGATGTTTGTTTTCTGAGCACCCATATATTCTCACACCTATGTTATGTATGGCATTTGCAATCAGTTTTAAAAATAGCATTGTAAGAGTAAGTTATGAGAGAGAGAGAGAGAGAGAGAGAGAGAGAGAGAGAGAGAGAGAGAGAGAGAGAGAGAGAGCATGTATTAATCATCTGAAAGTAGGTGAGGAACCAACCTCCAAGGTTGTCTCTGGTTACAAGGTAAGCTAACCTGGAGCTCACCCCCTCACTCTGATTAGATAGGAAATATTATTTTAATTTTAATAAATGGCCTTTCACATGTACACTTAGACGAGAGAATGTGTTTGAAATGAGTAAGGGAAACAAATCCGTCTACAGTTTTCTTAATGATGTGAAGGCATGGGAATGTAAGTAAAGCAGTTTAACTTTAGAGATAAACGAAAGAAAAACGAACCAGAATTATGAGATTTTCGACTACATGGACTCCTGATAATCAAAGATAACTTAATGTGTTTATCCAATTGTCTGTGGAATGTCAATTTAGCGTGAGGGAGGGGGGGGGGGTGAGAGGCGTTGCCTGCAACACTTTGTACAATCAACAGACGTAGTATACCAATTAGGCTTAAAGTAATGAATAATATTTTCAATACAATAGGAATCTAAATTATAGAGACCAGGGTTTTGGTTTGAAGCTGATCCACTACTCTGATCAACGAGGATTCAGTAATCCTCATTCAATGCGCGGACAGGAGACAGAATAATTTTGGCATCCTGGATGATCATATGACCTTATATGATTGAAAATAGTAGTTGATTCTTGTGTAGTACAAATAGCATAACAATTTTGCGAAAGTGAGTTTCGAGAGGTATTCTTAATTCTTAATTGAAACTTTCACATCAGAGCTTATTTCTTGGGTGGCATTGAAAATTGGGATGGGCAAATGTTTTGTTAGTGGGATGAATTGTAAAGGACCTGCCTAGTATGGGTCAACAGGCCTCCTGCAGTGTTCCTCCTTTCTTATGTTCTTATGTTCTTATGACTATGTAAAATTCCTCACAAACTTTACGAAGTACTTTAAAGATCCGTCTCAGCGTCTCAGAAGAAGCATTGGTAATCAGGATGTGTTGTTTCAAGAAAGAAACATTATGACAGCACCTCTATTAAAGGTGCCTTTCAAAGATTTGCACTAAATCTTATTGATGAACTGTTGTTAAAGTTTTCTTTGGCGAATTTAAAACCTTCTCCAAATACAAATCTGTGATCTGTCTTCTTTAAGACTCGCTATGAATTACCATTGTTTTGAGCTACACATTATATGTTTAATATATTCCTTCTTAAACTGCCGGACAGCTCTCTTAGGAACCTCCTGTGTGCCTTGTTAATGTATAGTCATCTATCTATATTTTACCTATCTATCTATTTATCTATCTATTTATATATATATATACACACACACACACACACACACATATATATATATATATATATATATATATATATATATATATATATATATATATATATATATATATATATATATATATATATATATATATACATGCAAAACAACCACTGTGAAAAGAATAGAGAAGTTCCAAGCGCTTTCGTGACTACTCACATTATCAAGGAACAATGAAAGTAAAGCATCAAAGGAAGGTATATAAAGGGGTAGCCCACACCTCACTATCAGATCCCACAACAACAAAACACCTGACGCGAGACAGCAGGTCCGCCGGCCGAACTAGACAGGTCCTTCATACAACCCACCAACAAACTATTCTACCCAAGAAATAAGAAATTTAAAAAATTATTATTTGTCTAATGTATTATTAAATTCTTCCCAAATTCTATTAATTATAAATGGATCTAATTTATATAAACAAAAGGAAATATTCATATTATTGTCAAAACTGCTTTTTATGAAACAAGATTCAATTATATTCCTGTCGACCATGGACTTGCTTGATACTACTTTCTCAACTTTTTGAAAATCAATTGGATGGTTAAAATCTATTACATGAATAAATAGAGCATTGGAATCTTGTCCAGTTCTAATGCTATATTTATGTTGTTTTAATCTTAGTTCGAGATTTTTACCAGTTTGACCGTAATAAACTTTATCGCAAATTTTACAAGGAATCTTATAGACACATCCATCAGCATTTTGGGGGGAATTCTTTATCAAAAGTTTTTTTACTGTATCAAGATTTTTGAATACAACTTTAATATTAAAAGTCTTAAGAAGAGAAGGCATATCAACCAAGTTTTCATGGTAAGGGAGAACCAACATATTTTTTAGTTGAATAAGGCTGGTTGTCCCTTTTTTGATTGTAAAAAGTATTTCTAGCAACTTTAAAAATTTATCAATTACATTTCTTGGGTATTTCAAATCATTACCTATTTCATAAATTTTGGATATTTCCTCATCTATGAACTCTGGACTACAAATTCGTAAAGCTCTCAAAAACATTGATGAGAAAACAGACAGTTTAACTCTATCTTGATGGGAAGAATAATAGTGGACATAGGAACAGTTATTTGTAGGTTTTCTGTAAATTTTAAATTTGAATTCATTATTACCCTTAATAATTAAAACATCTAGAAAAGACAACCAAAACCATTTACCAACAGCCATTATAACACTGGCTAACATGCAGCTCCTGTGAGTGGTGCTGTTTTCATGTTCCTAGAAACGCTTGGAATTTTTCCAGTCATTGAACCCCTGTGTGAAGGTATTTTCTTTGGTAGAAAATAGCTTGCATGCTGAACAGTACACTTTTCCTGAGCTTTCAGAGTATACCATCCATGATCTTTTCACATTTTCTGAATTTGCAAGCTTCCTATAAAACATAGATGACTTTAAACAACGACGACTTCCATCATCATAAATCCTTGCTGATTTCCTAAAGTCAATGTTCAGAGTTTGACTGAAGTTTTCTGCAATGAAAGCATTACGTAGAGAATCTGGGATTACATTTGGCCATGAGGCTGGATCTTTTAAGACAAATCCTGTGGATGAAATGTCCGTTGAGACATTGAGAGGAGACACAAAAGAAGTAGATGCTGGCTGAGAAATAATGGAGGGAGGGCTTCCTGTATGATCTGACGTATCTGCAGATTCAACTGTACTGGTAACATCAGAAACTGTTTTCGTGAGCATGTCTGTGATCCTTCTGCAGCTTCCTACATCTTTCTTTTTCTGTTCTTCTTCTTGAATTTTCTTCTTTCTTTTCTGTGACCCACTCGCATAAGAACGTCCAACATCACGTTCACGAGATGCCATAATGAGGATGTATCACTGTCTGTAAACATGCAAATACAAATTTTTCATTATAATTATTTTAATTATTATTAAAAAAAATTTCTGTCAATTGGGGGGATATGGCCCTTGTAGCCCTCTTTCCTCTGGCTGCGCTTCTAAAAATTCAAAACGTTACCAGAAAGGAGTCATATACAGAACTTTTACCATAGATTAGGTTAGTGATTTGGGCTACGAATATTTTACTAATTCATCCTCCTTGATCTCCAATTTACTTAAACAGAAATCATACTGAGTCCAAGAACAGTGCACAATGGTATTTATATTACCATTTTCATAACTAAACTAATCATTACGCTTTGCATGATATATGGCCTACCACCATAGATAAGGACATGAGAATTAAAGAATGCAGGGACAATTTTCAGTTTCACCCAACCAACGATTTTCTGATGTGGCTTATGTGTTTCTGGGGAAATATGTAGTAAATTAATTGATGTTCTACATCACTTCCTCGCAACTTGAAAACTAAGCATTTGCGACGGAAGTGATGTAGAACATCAATCAATTGATATCTGTTATTGAAATGATAAAGACTTAAAGACAGGACAAAGTGCTTTTAAAACCTACAAGCGGAAGTCAGTTTGCGTTTTTAGGTTTTTCTTTATAGTATTTTTACCAAAAATGCGTCTTTACTGGTCCATGCGTCTTTACTGGTCAAGTAACCCTATCAGGTACCTCCCTTAACATTTAGAGGCGAAATCAAACATTTATCCATACACATCAATGTCTATCAACAACACTTCAGTTAATTTGTCACAGTACAAGTCTAGATAACGTGTAATTACTACAGAAAATTGGAGAGGAATCTCCCATACTCACCCATTAGCGGGAAAACACAGCTGTTCTGATGTAAACAAAGGCGTGTTGAGTGTTGCCATCTATGGTTAGATTTATTTATTTTTATTTTATTTTATTTCATTATTTATTTTTGTTTTGATTAATTTTTAAAAATCAATTTTACTCTCCAAACACTTGAACTTTTTAGGTAGGGACCCCTTTGCAGTTGCACCATGTGCGCAGTCTTGGATGAGCCCCTGAACCCCTTGGACCGCGGGGCCCCCAAATGCGCGGGGCCCTAGGCAAATGCCTAGTTTGCCTATGCAGTAATCCGGCCCTGGCTGCAACACCAGATAGGGAGATTGCCTGTCTCCAGGCTGTGAGCGCACCTCACTCCGGGGACTTCCTCCAAACAGTTCCCATATCGGCAATGGGAACGCGACTCTACCCTAAGACCCTCCGTATTGCAATGGCTCTACGCCTTGCAGCCCCAATTCACACAGAATATACGTGTATTTGCGGCGAAGCGCAAGCAGACCAATACGGTCTACATGGTCTTAACTGTTCCAAAACCAAGGGCTGGCATGCAAGACACAATGAGGTCAACGACATCATTAAGAGAATCCTTGCTACAGCTGGATGCCCAGCCGAGAGGGAGCCCCGATCACTAGCAGCCAACAATACCCACAACCCAGCAAACCGTCCGACGGGATCACCATCTATCCTTGGAAGAATGGCAAGCTCTTAGCTTGGGACTATACCTGTGTGTCCACATTGGCTGACACCTATATCCATCACAGTGTGGGGCGACAGGGAGGAGCTGCTGACCACAGGGAGGAGTACAACATCAGCAAGTACAGGGACATGAGCCAAAAGTATCAATTTGTCCCTGTGGGATTAGAGACCTTGGGATCATGGGGAAAAAATGCCACACGTTTCCTTAAAGAATTGGGTTCCAGACTCATCGGCACCACCAGGGACCCAAGGGCAGCCACTTTCATGTTCCAGCGCCTCAGCGTGGCCATCCAGAGGGGAAATGCTTGCTGCATTCTTGGCTCGCATCCAGCCTTGGAGGAGCTGGAGGAAATTCATGATCTTTGATACATTGTGCCATTGTATTCATGTTTATGTTTTTCTGCAAATGTATTCTGTATATTAATAAATGTTCACATAGAATATCAAATATAGGGGGTGATAAGAGAAGAAAATATTCAAACAGCTCCGGGTCCCTGAGGTACGTTTATTGTCTTCTCTGAGGATGAGGGTCCCCATTCCAGCCATAGAGGTGGTACTTCCCTGTATATATATATATATATATATATATATATATATATATATATATATATATATACAAACACTGATCTCTGGCTGAGGAGACTCGAACCTACGAGCCTTGGAACAAGGAACGCAGTGTTTTACCAATCTACCCACACTGGACCAATACCTTGGAGTCCAGCTTGCGCTAGACTTTGATCCAAGGCAGCCAGCTTTCAGGGAGAAGGCTTACAGCTTTTCATCTCATCCCCTACATGCATCAGCCTTACTAGAGATATTAACAATGCAAGGAATTCGCAAGAGCAGGCGAAATATACACAAACACTGATCTCTGGCTGAAGGAGACTCGAGCGCAAGCTGGACTCCAAGGTATTGGTCCAGTGTGGGTAGGTTGGTAAAACACTGCGTACCTTGTTCCAAGGTTCGTAGGTTCGAGTCTCCTTCAGCCAGAGATCAGTGTTTGTGTATATTTCGCCTGCTCTTGCGAATTCCTTATATATATATATATATATATATATATATATATATATATATATATATATATATATATATATATATATATATATATTATAAGGAGGTACCACCTCTAGAACTGTCCTAGGGACCCTCATCCTCAGAGAAAAGAATAAACTTGCTTCAGGGAAACCTCAAGGTTCTCCCTGAATAACTAAATCTTGCGATTTTGGCTTAAATAGCAACATAGTAAATACAGTAATGTATACAGGAGAGAGAGACAGAGAGTGAGGACCGTTCTCGATCTCGGGATAGCACGCTAGATATCCACTAGATTATTAAGTAAATGGACACAAATGCCACGTTCTCAATTCTTTATTTTCAGTGGTGAGTTTGGCTTCTCAGGAACTTCGTGAAACCTCAGTCATTCTTGGCCTCGCTTAGGTAGGCACTATGTCTGGCCAGTAAGGATGGACAAAGCTCCTGGGCAGCCTTCAAACACAATATTCAGAACGTTGGATATGTGTCAAATTACCTTATTTTCTATTAGATATTGAGTTTGTTATCCCATGGACGAGAACGATTTAGTGGAGAGCAAACTAGTTATCCCATGACCGTTAACGGTCTAGCGAATAGCAACTAGAGTTCACATGAGTTTTAATTATCTAGTGGATAGTAAACTAGTTATCCTATGAATTTTAAAAGTCTGGTGGATAGTAAACCAGATATCCCATGAGTTTTAATGGTCTAGTGCATAGTAAACTAGTTATCCTAGTAGTTTTAATGGTCTAGGACTCTATTGGATAACAAACTAGTTATCCCATGAGTTTTAATTATCTATTGGTTAGCAAACTAGTTATCCCATGAGTTTTAATGGTCTAATAGTAAGCAAACTTAATTAGAATTGCATTTGTATATCTAAAACCAAGTTCAGCCATGTATGAACTTTGGAAAGGAAGTAAAAATGGCTCAGTCACTGCACAAAGCCGGGGGTATTAAGCAGCAGGTGAGGGAGTAAACTCAGTGTGGGAAGTGAACATAAATACTATACCTACGTATATCCTTCCCGGGACAGGAGAGATGAAAGAGACGGTCACAGATACACAAATCAAAGCACGTCCCCAGAAATTTACTGACCTCCTTTTAATCCCCAGCCATTTATCGACCCCTTCAATAGTCCCATCGATCCTTATGGGTCGATAATGACCATTTTAGGGAAGACTGGTCTAGTGGATAGCAAATTAGTTATTCTATGTGTTTTAATAATATAATAGATAGCAAACTAGCTATTCCATGAGTTTTAGCGATCTATTGCGGTGGTTCCCAGTCTTCACCACCAAGGACCCCTTTTATTTAAAATAATTTTCCCTGGGACCCCGGGTTTTTGAAAGGTCTGTCTACTCAACAAATCGATTTGATTTTATTTACTAACAACAAACTCGTTTTCCCAGTCTCGTCTCCCAGCTGAAAGACGTAACGAAATATGCAATTAAAATAAATGACAGTATTAAAAACAAAGTTGTTTGTTTAATGAGATAATTGATGCAGCTTTGTTGACACTATATTCCGAATTTTAGAACGTATAGGTGTATTGGAAGACAGATTGAAGCGTAGATCAGGTTCCATATTCATACTCTTTATGTATTTTTATTTTATATAAAACAGCTGGGAGAAAACCTGCTTACATAAATACATATCGAGGAATGGCATTAAATATAGATGGAGGTTTGGCATGTTCGCTCCGGCAGCCCATTAAATAAGACCAGCTGTTTTAAGAGTCTATAAAATTAGACTATTCTTGCTGATTTGGAAACTACTTCGAAATTTTGAAAATTTAGTTTTATCAGCTTTATCGTGAATAATTATACATTTTTACACTGAAGCCTCTTGAAATTTTGAAGTTAGTTCACGGATCCCCTGTGCTACGTTTGTGGACCCCCAGGGGTCGACGGACCACAGGTTGGGAACCGCTGGTGTAATACATAACAAGCAAGTTATCCCATGTGTTTTAACGGTCTAGAGTAATGATGGTTTAATGGACGGCAAGCTAGCTTATACTACGTCAAAAATTAATTTTCTAGTCCACCTATATCTTAACTGACGTATCAGCCAAAGTAATTAGCGAAGGTCATGCTGAAAGTGGGAAATATATTTGTCTTATCTGACAGAGAGCTAGTGACGTAAATATGCTCACTCTGCCGTTATGGCACAGTGAGCATATTTACACATTCTGGGACCTAAATTCTGATGAAAGCTTATGTTTTTTTCCTCGATGAAGTTCAACATGTGCATTTTCATAGGTTAAATTGATCATAATGGCCTAAGTTAGGATGATACATGTGTGTTACACGAGATTGAAGTGTTGTTGCTGGTACTTGACGTAAACCAGGACAAAAAGGCGTTACTTACTGTGTCAGCAGTAACTGTGTGTGTGTGTGTGTGTGTGTGTGTGTGTGTGTGTGTGTGTGTGTGTGTGTGTGTGTGTGTGTGTGTGTGTGTGTGTGTGTGTGTGTGTGTGTGTGTGTGTGTGTGTGTGTGTGTACTCACCTATTTGTACTCACCTATTTGTGGTTGCAGGGGTCGAGTCCTAGCTCCTGGCCCCGCCTCTTCACCGGTTGCTACTAGACCCTCTCTCTCCCCGCTCCATGAGCTTTATCAAACCTCGTCTTAAAACTGTGTATGGTTCCTGCCTCCACTACGTCATTTTCTAGGCTATTCCACTGCCTTACAACTCTATGACTGAAGAAATACTTCCTACTATCTCTCTGACTCATTTGTGTCTTCAACTTCCAATTGTGGCCTCTTGTTTCTGTGTCCCCTCCCTGGAACATCCTGTCCTTGTCCACCTTGTCTATTCCACGCAGTATTTTATATGTCGTTATCATGTCTCCCCTGACCCTCCTGTCCTCCAGTGTCGTCAGGCCGATTTCCCTTAATCTTTCTTCATAGAACATTCCCCTTAGTTCTGGAACTAACCTTGTTGCAAACCTTTGTACTTTCTCTAGTTTCTTGACGTGCTTTATCAAGTGCGGGTTCCAAACAGGTGCTGCATACTCCAGTATGGGCCTGACATACACGGTGTACAGTGTCTTGAATGATTCCTTACTAAGGTATCGGAATGCTGTTCTCAGGTTTGCCAGGCGCCCATATGCTGCAGCAGTTATCTGATTGATGTGTGCTTCCGGAGACATGCTCGGTGTTATACTCACCCCAAGATCTTTCTCCTTGAGTGAGGTTTGCAGTCTTTGGCCACCTAGCCTATACTCTGTCTGTGGTCTTCTGTGCCCTTCCCCTATCTTCATGACTTTGCATTTGGCAGGATTAAATTCGAGAAGCCATTTGCTGGACCAGGTGTCCAGTCTGTCCAGGTCTGTGTGTGTGTGTGTGTGTGTGTGTGTGTGTGTGTGTGTGTGTATGTGTGTGTGTGTGTGTGTGTATGTATGTATGGGTGGGAGCGTAATTACCTCATGTGGCTGCAGGGGCTGAGTCTTAGTTCTTGGCTTCCCTGTCTTTTTGTCACTTGCTAGATTCAGTCTTAGTCTCGTGTGTCTTATAGTTCTACTTCGAAGCTGTGCCTCCCTTTACCATATCTTCATCCAGATCATTCCTTTTTCTAACCACCTTGAAGATGTGCAAGAAAGGTATACAATACCGACAAAATGAAAGTTAAGACACTTGTGCAACATCTGGTTATCTTTATTGTAGACGTTTCGCCATCCAGTGGCTTTATCAATACAGATTCTTGGACATAATTAGAAAACAGAAGAACTATATACAAAAGATGAGGTAATCAGTCCCTCAGCCTTGGAGGTGGTGTTTACAACACAAGACCTTCTTCACGACTTCTACAACTAGCCCATCAATTTGGGAAGGACCTACTTCCACTGGGGAATCCCGCCTACCAGTGACTATGCCCTCGTCTGCTACACATAAGCGCCAGTCTCCTTACCTGTGCTTCAGAATCTCTACAACCACGGTGTTGTAAACATCACCTCCAAGGCTGAGGGACTGATTACCTCATCTTTTGTATATAGTTCTTCTGTTTTCTAATTATGTCCAAGAATCTGTATTGATAAAGCCACTGGATGGCGAAACGTCTACAATAAAGATAACCAGACGTTGCACAAGTGTCTTAACTTCCACTTTGAAGATATCCTTCCTAACATCCCTTTGCTCATCTGTGTCTTTTAACTTCCAACTGTGTCCCTGGTTCGCGTTTCTCTTCACTCAAACAGTCTGATCTCGTCTACCCTATCAATTCCCCTGAGTGTTTTATATGTTGCTATCAGATCTCTCCTGGGTCTTCAATCCTCCAATGTCCTTATATTCAATTCCATTAGCTTCTTCTCGAACTCATTTCCTTTAACTCAGGAACAAGATTTTCCACGTAAGTGCACCAGTTTTTCAACATGCTACCTCAGGTATAAGCTCCACACTGGTCCTTTGTACTCCAAGATCGGTCTGACATATATTGTGTCAAGTGACTCAAAAAATTCTTTGTTGAAATTTTTGATGACCACTCAGAGCAGCCAGGCGAGCATTGTCTGTAGAGGTTAATCGTTTGATGTGAGCCTCTGGCGAAATGCTAGACACTATGCCCTCCCCTAGGTGCGCAACGTCTGTCTCTCGAGACTATACAGTGTGTCGGGTCTTTTTTTCCCCCAGTCTCGTGCGTGGGAATGTATCAAATGCTTTCATGCAGTCTAAGAAAACACATTCCACTCACCCACCAAGACACACACAAACACAGACACAGACACAGACACAGACACACAGACACAGACATACACACACAGACACATATATATATATATATATATATATATATATATATATATATATATATATATATATATATATATATATATTTATATATATATATATATATATATAGATATATACATATATATATATTATATATATGGTCAACTTTAGGTTATCTGGAGTACGTACGATGACTGCTTAAGCCGAGATCTTAAAGAAATAAAAATGTCTTTGCATAGGAAGTTCAAGGTATTTTTTTGAGGCAGAGGTCATTTTTTATGGGAGAAAGAGTATTTGTAATACAATGACGAAGTTAGTGGCACTATAGGAGCCTCCACCCACTGCCACTCTCTCCCCAAGACTCAATCCCTGGGATTCGTTGGACAAGAGACACACTATCTATCACCTGAACGATATATTACACTTCAGAGCAACACCAGGCGGGACCTGAGTGACCAATTACGGGCTCGTATATCACTTCCATCTGGCAGGTAAATGTGTTGTTCTCACAAAGGAGACAACGGACACTGGTCGGAGAGAGAGAAACTGTAAACAATGATAATTCTTACTGTAGATGGTCCCAGCCGACAACTGCAGAATCAGATAAGTGAAACGTCAGACTACAATTGAAGCTCATTTAGCTCACTTTGGAAGGACCTTTCTTAGAGCTATCCTTCTTAGAGCTGTCCTTCTTCCTGCTATTCTCTCTAGAGATGCCCTCCCTACAGGTATCCATCCTAGAGCTATCCTCCCTAGAGCAATTCACCCTAGAGCAACACTTTCCTTCCTCAGATGAAACCAAATTACCTGGCAGTCCCCGAAAGGTGTTTAGCTCTTCCCCATGAATATTACGATGCTCTTAACTGTAGTTATGATGCGGGAGAAGTGAGTATTGAGGAGGAAGAACACTGCCTCGTGTTAGCCAAGAACCAGTGTTCTCTGAGACAACATTCACACACACACACACACACACACACACACACACACACACACACACACACACACACACACACACACACACACACACACACACACACACACACACACACACACACAAACATTCACACAGATCATGAGGAAGATAATAGTCCGTTAAGGGTCAGGTAATCATGATGCTTCTACTCCCTGACTACCTGAAGTAGTCGAGTTCACTAAAAAAGCGCAGGAAGTCTACGAGAAGTTGAGCAAACGAAGTTAGAGGGAATATTCTGGGGGAAACAGGAACGTTAGCAGAGAACCACAGAGGAAGAGTGCCCCAGCAAGTACAGGGGCACATTCGATAGGTGAAGGGGTGACTAAACTTCCATGCGAACTAAATACCTGGAAGGCAATGGAACCAAATAATATCTCTGTTGGCTCTGATAGCGAGGGTGCAAGCACGGTTCGCCACTAGCCCCAATTTTTTATAATTCAGTCGACACAGGGCAACTGCCAAATGTGTGGAAGATAGGAGATATATTCTCAGTATTTCAGAAAGAAGGTTGTGCTTCACTGTAGACCGATGTCAGAGGCATTCATAGCATATAAGGTTACAGAATAGATTATCAAAAGTGTGGTAGAGCACTTGGAGATGGAGAATCTTGTCTCTTATGCCTATTAGAGTTCTACAACATGGTAAGAAATGTGAGGCATAAGGGAGAGGGATGGGTGGATTGCATTTTTTTTGGACTCTAAGAAGACTTATGAAGAAATACTGGGACAAATAGTAGAGAAACAGGTGAAAATAACGGAGGGCACTGCGATGGGTGAAGGAACATTTAACAGACAAGAAACACGGAGTGGCTGTCAGTGAGTGTCGAATTTTTCTTGTATGACAACTGGGGTTACACAAGGGGTCAGTGCTACAAACACTACTGTTACTTTTGTATGTGAATGCCATAATTGAAGAAATAGATTAAGGGGTATCCCTGTTGGCAGACGATAAGAATAGAAAGAGGAGAATTCAAACACGTGAAAACCATGAAAGATAGCAAATGGACCTGAACAGGCTGCACGCTCATTCTTACAAGTGGGTGCTAGAATGTAACCCTCTGCAAAGGCGAAGTTATGAAGGATGGGAAGAGCAAAGAAGACTGCAAACGAAATACAGGCTTTACGGGCAAAGCTGCAAACCACACTCAAAGAGAACCTCTCTGATAGTAATGTACTGAGCATATTCCTTGAGGTGCACATCAGCCGAATAACTAAGGCCGGAAACGCACGTCTGGCAAATCGCATATTAGAATACGCAGCATCACTGAGGAACTTACACCTCATCAGGCAAATTAAGAACCTTGAGAAAGCACAGAGATTAGTCCCGGAGTCGAGGGGTACGAGCCATGAGGAAAGATTGAAGGCTCTGAACCTGATAGCAGTAGAGGACAGGACCCAGGATGATTTGATAATGACATACAAATATAATGATCAGTATTGATAAGGTGGACTGGGATAGAGTGAACGAGAGACAGGATGCAGATGTGTCGCAGAGATGCAAGGAAGTATCTCTTCAGCCTTTGAGTGGCCAAGAAAATGAATGACATAGAGAGCGAAGTTGTAAAGCCAGGATCTATACATAACTTTCAGAGAAGGTACGATTGGGCTATAGAAGCCAGGAGAAAATGAACCCGGTAATGGCCAGGGAAGAAGCAGGACCAGGAGTTGAGACTTAACCCCCTGCGATCATATATAGATGAGTACATATAGATGAATACACATACAAACAAAAAAGCAAGCAGACATAGCAATCACTCACAGAATACCGCAAACACTCGCAAGACCACAACACTCGGAAAACCCCAACACTCACACTAGACCACAACATTCACACTAGACCACAACACTCACACTATACCACAACTCTCACACTAGACCACAGCACTCACTCTAGACCACAACACTCACACTAGACCACAACACTCACACTAGACCACAGTACTCACACTAGACCACAACTCTCACTCTAAACCACAGCACTCACACTAGACCACAACACTCACACTAGACCACAACACTCACACTATACCACAACTCTCACACTAGACCACAACACTCACACTAGACCACAACACTCACACTAGACCACAACACTCACACTAGACCACAGGACTCACACTAGACCACAACTCTCACTCTAAACCACAACATTCACACTAGACAACAACACTCACACTAGACCACAACTCTCACACTAGACCACAACATTCACACTAGACCACAACATTCACACTAGACAACAACACTCACACTAGACCACAACTCTCACACTAGGCCTCAACATTCACATAATAGAAAAGAAGCTCAAGGTTTGGTACATGAATGCAGACCGAATAACGAATAAATATGAGGAGTGGAACGAAAGAATCAATGAGATATCCCCAGACATCATAACAGTCACAGAAATGAAACTCACTGAGACAATAACAGACGCAATATTCCTACCGGGATATCAGATCCTGAGGAAAGATAGAAGTAGATAGGAAGGAGGGGTTGCAGTGCTCATATAAAACAGATGGGGATTTGAGCAAAATGGAAGGCATGAACGAGATTGGAGAAAGGGACTACATAGTAGGTACAATTCAGTCTGGGGAACAAAGTAGTCATTGGAGTGATGTATAACCCACCACAGAACTGCAGGAGGCCAAGAGAGGAGTACGAAGAAAACAACAAAGCGATGGTGGACACATTGGCTGAGGTGGCATGAAGAGTTCACTCGAGCAGAGCAAAGTTGCTGGTTATGGGCGATTTCAATCACAGGGAGATAGAGTGGGAAAACCTGGAGCCACATTGGGGTCCTGAAACATGGAGAGCCAAGATGATGGATGTGGCACTGGAAAACCTCATGCATCAACATGTCAGGGACACTACCAGAGAGATAGAGGAGGATGAACCAGCAAGACTGGACCTTGTGCTCACCCTGAGCAGTTCAGACATTGAGGACATCACTTACGAGAGGCCCCTTCGAGCTAGTGATCACGTGGTTCTGTGTTTTGAATATATAGTACAGTTACAAGTGGAGAGGGTAACAGGAATTGAGTGGGAAAAAACAAACTATAAAAGGAGGGACTACACAGGTATGAGGAACTTCCTGCAGGAGGTTCAGTGGGACAGAGAACTGGTAGGAAAGTCAGTACACGAGATGATGGAATATGTAACAACAAAATGTAAGGAGGCAGAGGAAAGGCTTGTTCCTAAGGGCAATAGAAATAATGGGAAGACCAAAGCGAGTCCTTGGTTTACCCGAAGGTGTAGGGAGGCAAAAACTAAGTGCACCAGAGAATGGAAAAGGCACAGGAGGCAAAGAACCCAGGAAAATAAAGAGATTAGTCGAAAAGCCAGAAACGAGTATGCACAGGTAAGGAGGGAGGCCCAACGACAGTACGAAAACGACATAGCATCGAAAGTCAAGTCTGGCCCGAAACTGCTGTATAGCCACATTAGAAGGAAGACAACAATCAAAGACCAAGTGATCAGGCTGAGGAAAGTAAGTGGGGAACTCACAAGAAACGATCAAGAGGTATGTGAGGAGCTCAACATGAGATTTAAGGAAGTATTTACAGTAGAGACAGGAAGGGCTCTGGTAGGACAGAACAGAGGGGGACACCAGCAAGGAATATACCAACAAGTGTTGGATGACATACACACAACTGAGGAGGAGGTGAAGAAGCTGCTAAGGAACATTGATAGTTCAAAGGCAATGAGACCGAACATCTCCCCGTGGGTCCTTAGAGAGGGAGCGGATATGCTGTGTGTGCCACTAACCACAATCTTCAACACATCTCTTGAAACTGGGCAACTACCTGAGGTATGGAAGACGGCAAATGTAGTTCCCATTTTTAAAAAAGGAGACGGAAAAGAGACACTAAACTATAGACCAGAGTCACTGATGCGTATAGTATGCAAAGTCATGGAGAAGGTTATCAGGATGAGAGTGGTGGAGCACCTGGAACGGAACAAGAGTATAAACGCCAACCAGCACGGATTTATGGAAGGCAAATCCTGTGTCACAAACCTTCTGGAGTTTAATGATAAAGTAACAGAAGTAAGACACGAGAGAGAGGGGTGGGTTGATTACATCTTCTTGGAGTGCAAGAAGGCATTTGACACAGTTCCTCACAAGAGATTAGTGCAGAAGCTAGAGGATCAGGCTCGTATAACAGGAAGGGCACTGCAATGGATCAGAGAATACCTGACAGGGAGGCAACAACGAGTTATGGTACGCGATGAGGTATCACAGTGGGCACCTGTGACGAGCGGGGTCCTACAAGGGTCGGTCCTAGGACCAGTGCTATTTTTGGTGTATGTGAATGACATGATGGAAGGGTTAGACTCAGAAGTGTCCCTGTTCATAGATGATGTGAAGTTAATAAGGAGAATTAAATCAAATGAGGATCAAGCAGGACTTCAAAGAGACCTGGACAGGCTGGACACCTGGTCCAGCAACTTGCTACTAGAATTTAACCCTGCCAAATGCAAAGTCATGAAAATCGGGGAAGGGCAAAAAAGATGATAGACGGAGTATAGGCTAGGTGGCCAAAAACTGCAAACCTAGCTCAAGGAGAAAGATCTTTGGGTGAGTATAACACGTCAACCAGATAACTGCTGCAGCATATGGGCGCCTGGCAAACCTGAGAATAGCGTTCCGATACCTTAGTAAGGAATCGTTCAAGACACTGTACACCGTTTTACGTCACGTCCATACTGGAGTATGCAGCACCGGTTTGGAACCCACACTTGATCAAGGACGTCAAGAAATTAGGGAAAGGTTAGTGCCAGAGCTAAGGGGAATGTCCTACATAGAAAGGTTAAGGGAAATCTGCCTGACGACACTAGAGGACAGGAGGGTTAGGGGAGACATGATAACGACATACAAAATACTGCGTGGAATAAACAAGGTGGACAGACAGTATGCTTCAGAGTGGGGACACAGAAACAAGGGGTCACAATTGGAAGTTGAAGACCCAGATGAGTCAAAGGGATGTTAGGAAGTATTTCTTCAGTCAGAGTAGTCAGGAAGTGGAATAACCTAGTAAGTCAGGTAGTGGAGGCAGGAACCATACATAGCTTTAAGAAGAGGTATGTTGAAGCTCATGGAGCAAGGAGAGAACCTAGTAACACTCAGTGAAGAGGCGGGGCCAGGAACGGAGTCTTGATACCTGCAACCACAACTAGGTGAGAACAATTAGGTGAGTACAGTGGTTGTTTGTGGGTTACGACTGAGTGGGTTAGTGGTCCCTGTTAAGTCATGAAATTCAGCGTCGGAGCTGCCGCCTCATCCCTAGGTTACCGGAATTAATATTTCGTTAGCTCTATGCTACATATTGGGCAGTGTGAGTTGGTAGACAGTTTCTATGATAGATCTCTGAAGGGTATGGCCATCCCTTGCACGCGGTCACAGAATATAAGAATGCAGTCAAATACTCGAGTACTTACGTGGAGGGAGATGTGCGTGGTGTACAAAGAAATACCTGATGATGCACGGCCAACTGTCTGGTTCGGTTAAGTTAGCGAGTTATCCTTATACGAGGCTTGTCACGGGTAAGTCACCCTTCTTTCACTAGCTTATTGTGTGACTGAGGCCGTAAGCCTGGCTCAAGCCTTGCTTGGGCGCTCTTAGCGGGGAAAGGAGTGCCTACAGTTTTAGTTTGTAGGTAGTGTAATTACTAGACTAAGTTAAAATGGCTAACCCTAACTCAGCTTAAATACGTGTAAGAAGTAAGCCTGTGGAGGCATTGTATTACAGCATTGCCTGTGGAGGCACTCTTGCCTCCATAAGCAACAATGCCTCCCTCTTAGGTAGGGGCTGCAAGTCTTCTCTCCCCCCAACTAGGTGAAAGTTTGAAGTAGTTTGTCTGGGAAATCAAACGAGATTTTCCAAGCCGGATATCAGAGGTAACAGATGCGATCATCCCATCTGGATGGCAGATTTGGGAAAAGAAAGGGTGAACAGAGAGGAAAGGAAGAGCTGCACTGCTCATCAAAAGCCATTGGAGTTTTGAGGAGATGGGAGGACTAGTCAGAGGTGAAGCAGATGACCATATAGTAGGGACGTTTCTAACCAGGGTCCAAACTGATGAAAGCAGTGATGTACAACCCGCCACCGAACAGCAGGAGATCAAGACAGGAATACGATGAGAACAAAACGATGATGGCCACACTAGCTGAGGTGGAGAGAAGGGCCTATATAAGCAGAGATAAGCTACTCATGTGAGAATTCAACCACACACACACACACACACGACATTGGAGGACAGGAGAGATAGGGGGGACATGATAACGACATACAAAATACTGAGAGGAATTGCCAAGGTGGACAAAGACAGGATGTTCCAGAGATGGGACACAGCAACAAGGGAACACAGTTGGAAGTTGAAGACACAGATGAATCACAGGGATGTTAGGAAGTATTTCTTCAGCCACAGAGTAATCAGGAAATGGAATAGTTTGGGAAGCGATGTAGTGGAGGCAGGATCCATACATAGCTTTAAGCAGAGGTATGATAAAGCTCACGGTTAAGGGAGAGTGACCTAGTAGCGACCAGTGAAAAGGCGGGACCAGGAGCTTGGACTCGACCTCTGCAACCTCAACTAGGTGAGCACAACTAGGTGAGTACACACACACACACACACACACACACACACACACGCACGCACGCACACAAGACCACAACACTCTCACAGACCACAACTCTCTCAGAAGATCACAACACTTACACAGGATCACAATGCTCACGCAAAACTACACACATTCACCAAAGACCACAACACTCATACAAGTATATAATCACTGCCTTTAGACCACAAATGCTCACACAGTATCATAAACTCTCATACAATACCACAAACTACAGTACTACAAACACTCACTTAAGACAACAATAATAGAAAATCACAAGACCACATATACTCACATAAATACTACACTAAGACTACAAACACTCCTACAAATACTACGACAACTACAAATACTATACGACTACAAACACTCACACAAACACAATTCCAAGACTACAATCACTCCTACAAACACTACAACAAGACTACAAATGCTCATAGAAACACTACACACACACACACACACACTACAACACGACTACAAAGACTCACACAAACATTACAATAAGACTACAGGCACTCAAAATCACTACAACAAGACTACATACACTCACAAACACTGGCAAAGACACTTCACCAAGACTGCAGACACACAAGCACTACAATAGAGCTATAACACCTACACATACTTCACCAAGACTACAAACACTCACACAAACAATACAGCAAGAATACAAACACTCACAAAAAAATCTACTACAGATATTCCCCTAAGACAACAAACACTCCACCAAGACCACAAACACTCCACCAAGACCACAAACACTCTACCAAGACCACAAACACTCCACCAAGACCACAAACACTCCACCAAGACCACAAACACTCCACCAAGGCCACAAATACTCCACCAAGACCACAAACACTCCACCAAGACCACAAACACTCCACCAAGGCCACAAATACTCCACCAAGACCACAAACACTCTACCAAGACCACATACACTCCACCAAGGCCACAAACACTCCACCAAGACCACAAACACTCCACCAAAACCACAAACACTCCACCAAGACCACAAACACTCCACCAAGACCACAAACACTCCACCAAGACCACAAACACTCCACCAAGGCCACAAACACTCCACCAAGACCACAAACACTCCACCAAAACCACAAACACTCCACCAAGACCACAAACACTCCACCAAGACCACAAACACTCCACCAAGACCACAAACACTCCACCAAGACCACAAACACTCCACCAAGACCACAAACACTCCACCAAGACCACAAACACTCCACCAAGACCACAAACACTCCACCAAGACCACAAACACTCCACCAAGACCACAAACACTCCACCAAGACCACAAACACTCCACCAAGACCACAAACACTCCACCAAGACCACAAACACTCCACCAAGACCACAAACACTCCACCAAGACCACAAACACTCCACCAAGACCACAAACACTCCACCAAGACCACAAACACTCCACCAAGGCCACAAACACTCCACCAAGACCACAAACACTCCACCAAGACCACAAACACTCCACCAAGACCACAAACACTCCACCAAGACCACAAACACTCCACCAAGACCACAAACACTCCACCAAGACCACAAACACTCCACCAAGACCACAAACACTCCACCAAGACCACAAACACTCTACCAAGACCACAAACACTCCACCAAGACCACAGACACTGGCCCAAGTCTATAAACATTCACACAAACACTCCCGTAAGTCCACCAACACTTATACAAACGCACCCACAAACACTTTCAGAAGATTACACTCACAAACACAACCTCACACATTCTCACGAGAATACAAGCACTTGCAAACATTCCTATGAGACGGCAGATTCACACAAACACTCACAAAACCACAAGGACTCACAAAGATACTTCCATAAGGCTAAAACGTCTCACAAAAACACTCCAGTAAAAGTACAAACATTGGCACAAAGTCTCCTACCAAACTACAGCACTCACACAAGACCAGGCTACTGATGCAAAACATAAAATACACAAAAATGCAAGACGACTGAAACTTTACATAAGATCACATATACTCCAACAAGACTACAGACACTCCCACAAAACTGCATAAACTCCTGCAAGACCACATACACTCCCACAAAACTGCATAAACTCCTGCAAGACCACATACACTCCCACAAAACTGCATAAACTCCTGCAAGACCACATACACTCCCACAAAACTGCATAAACTCCTGCAAGACCACATACACTCCCACAAAACTGCATAAACTCCTGCAAGACCACATACACTCCCACAAAACTGCATAAACTCCTGCAAGACCACATACACTCCCACAAAACTGCATAAACTCCTGCAAGACCACATACACTCCCACAAAACTGCATAAACTCCTGCAAGACCACATACACTCCCACAAAACTGCATAAACTCCTGCAAGACCACATACACTCCCACAAAACTGCATAAACTCCTGCAAGACCACATACACTCCCACAAAACTGCATAAACTCCTGCAAGACCACATACACTCCCACAAAACTGCATAAACTCCTGCAAGACCACATACACTCCCACAAAACTGCATAAACTCCTGCAAGACCACATACACTCCCACAAAACTGCATAAACTCCTGCAAGACCACATACACTCCCACAAAACTGCATAAACTCCTGCAAGACCACATACACTCCCACAAAACTGCATAAACTCCTGCAAGACCACATACACTCCCACAAAACTGCATAAACTCCTGCAAGACCACATACACTCCCACAAAACTGCATAAACTCCTGCAAGACCACATACACTCCCACAAAACTGCATAAACTCCTGCAAGACCACATACACTCCCACAAAACTGCATAAACTCCTGCAAGACCACATACACTCCCACAAAACTGCATAAACTCCTGCAAGACCACATACACTCCCACAAAACTGCATAAACTCCTGCAAGACCACATACACTCCCACAAAACTGCATAAACTCCTGCAAGACCACATACACTCCCACAAAACTGCATAAACTCCTGCAAGACCACATACACTCCCACAAAACTGCATAAACTCCTGCAAGACCACATACACTCCCACAAAACTGCATAAACTCCTGCAAGACCACATACACTCCCACAAAACCGCACACACACTCCCACAAGATCACATACACTCCCTCAAGACCACATACACTCTCACAAGATCACAAACACTCCCACAAGATCACATATATTCCCTCAAGACCACATACACTCCCACAAGACAACATACACTTCCACAAGACCACATACACTCGCACAACACAACAGACACTTCCATAAGACCACAAGCACTCATACAATACTGCATACATTCCCACAAGACCACATACACTCCCGCAAGACCACATACTCTCCCACAAGACCACTTACATTTATACAAGACCACATACACTCCCACAAGACCACATACACTATTGCAAAACCACATACACTTACACAAGACCACATACACTCCCACAAGACGACTTACACTCCCACAAGACTACATACATGCCCACAAGACCATATACACTTTTCCAAGGCCACATACACTCCCAAAAGACCTGCTACATACAAGATCACATACTCTCCCACAAGATCACATACACTCCCACAAAACCATATGCACTCCCACAAGATTACATACACTCCCACAAAACCAGATACACTCCCACAAGATCACATAAACTCCCACAAGACCAGATGCACTCCCACAAGATCACATACACTCCCACAACATCACATACACTCCCACAAGGCCACAAACACTCCCACAAGATCACATACATTTCCACAACATCATATACACTCCCACAAGGCCACAAACACTCCCACAAGATCAAATACACTCCGACAATGCCACAAACACTCCCACAAGATCACATTCACTCCCACAAGACCAGATGCACTCCCACAAGATCACATACACTCCCACAACATCACATACACTCCCACAAGGCCACAAACACTCCAACAAGATCAAATACACTCCGACAAGGCCACAAACACTCCCAAAAGATCACATACACTCCCACAAGATCACATAAACTCCCACATGATCACATACACTCCCACAAGATCACATACACTCCCACAAGGCCATAAACACTCCCAGAAGATTATATACACACCGACAAGGCCACAAACACTCCCACAAGATCACATACACTCCCACAAGACTACATACACTCCCACAAGATTACAAACACTCCCACAAGATCATATACACTCCCACAAGGCCAGAAATACTCCCACAGGATTACAAACACTCCCACAAGGCCACAAACACTCCCACAAGATCACACACACACACCCATAAGACCACAAACACTCCCACAAGATCACATACACTCCCACAATATCACATACAGTGCCACAAGGCCACAAACACTCGCACAAACTGGATGGTACAGACACTGCCTCACCAACGCTCACAGGAAGCTACAACACAAAGTTACAATGCCAAAATCACACTCACAAGTTTATAGTCACTTTGTACGTCAAATAAACCTTCTCCTTGGAGTTTATCAAATTTAATATTGTGAAAGTTTGTAAGAGGTCTCCTCGTAATCTACGCGTCCTCTCAAATAACAATTTTAGCCCCTAAAGCGTTCATTCATAGGGATTACTTCCCACTGGCAGTATTCCTTTAGTTTCTCTTCTCTGTCTGCTAGCTAATTAATTTTCATATTCCCGTCTTCCGTCTCTTCTCTGTCCTCTGTCTAATTAAAGTAAAATGGTTTAAGAGAGTACCAGTAGAAGATAAAGTTCAGCTTAGATCGACGTGTTACCCCAGTATAAGACAGTTCTCAGGCATGTGTCTCCCTCTGTCTACATACATGTCAACAGCAGATCGCTTAATTAAATATTGCGTTGTACACTAATCATTGTGTCGTAAAACTTTAATAATAATAAAATTTATGCAATGAAATCAAATTATTGGTTAGCTTTACTTCTGATAGTAAGACTGTTTAAAGTAATTTATGACGTTACCTACCATAATTTGCAAGTTATATCTTACCCCAGGGCTTTTCCAGATTATAAGACATGGGTCATCATATTCAAGGTTTTCAGATACATATAGTCCCAAGCATATAGGAAGCCCCTACAATACTGGAACCCTCCAACATACAAGCCCCAACATATAGGAAGCCCCCAGCATGCAGGAAACCCTAGCATACATGAAGCCCCCAGCATACAGGACTCCCCCATCATAATGGTAGCCACTGTTATGTAGGTACCCCCCACTACGAGCATGGCCCACGTTCAGGCTCCCGGAGTAGAAGGACTCTCCAAACTCACCATTAAAGTTATGCAGGAAGCCTCCAACATACGAACGAGGTGCCACCTGGCTATCGAAAACAATACGAAAGGTTCACATGTTTCACAGGTGTTTATAAGTAATGCAAAACTTATTTGAGATCTATACTTATAAGATTCGTGAGCTTTTCTGAAGAAAAGACTTCGCGCTTCGTCTCGGAGTTCTCGCGCACTCGTCTTTGCTCCATCGGTATTTCGCCTGTCAGAAAATTCTAAGAATAGTTTAGTGTTCCTAAATAATTTACCTAAATTATAAGACGGGCGATCCTTGAGGTGCTTCATTTTATTCGAGGAGGGATCCTTGAGGTGCTTCATTTGATGAAGGAAGGATCCTTGAGGAATTACACTTGCTGAAGGAGGGATCCGTGAGGTGTTCCACATGTTTACTGTTTGCATAAAAGTCATGAAGCACAATCATGGTTTACAGCGAGCTTAATCAAAAAGTTTCTGAAAATCTAATGTAACTACACCTGTGGGACTTTTTAATAGAAATATTATATATATATATATATATATATATATATATATATATATATATATATATATATATATATATATATATATATATATATATATATATATATATATATATATATATATATATATATATACATAAGCGATAAAAAACACTGCGACTAGCCGAACAAGTGGTATTGATCAATAACAACAGCTTTCGCTCACCATGAGACGGGCCAAAGCAGCATGGGTTCGACTCCTTGGCTAGTCGCAGTGTTGTTATTGATCAATACCACTTGTTCGTGGGTACAATAATATAAAATACTGCTTGTTGGGCTAGTACATCGAACAGGGAATAGAATGAAATTAGTTTAGAGGCGTCCACACCACCGTATGCCCTTGGATGGCGGGTACATCTTGTTTGGCTGGATGCACCATTCTTAAGGTTTGTTTGGGCTCAGGTAAAGAACCACAAGAAATAGCTAATGTACCGTTACTGGAACTAGAGTTCTGTAGATAACAAAATACAGCTTCACCTGGGGAAAACAAAAGCTATAAGTTTTGGCATAAAGAAAAGGAAACCGAAGAGGAGTAAATACTTTTATTATATTGTGTAACGGAGAATCCATCACAACAGTACGTTCAGTGAAATTCCCTTTGACCCCAGCGAGTCAGGTGAAATGATAGAGAACAGTGTAGTATACAAGGCGAACACCTGGTTAAATTTCCTCTATAGACAGCACAATGTATACCTTCTGAGGCTCGTAGGTTCCTGTGTGTACGATGTCATGTAGATTATTCTTGTTCTTCAGTAAAAGTCAAAAAGAAAACTTTAAATTATTCAGAATAAGATGGTGAGATTCGTCCTGAAGGAAAGGATAAATTGCCTCAACTGGAAATTCTGAAGCTGAAGATAGGATAAGACAGTTCAAACTAAATAATGTTTATAAAACGATTCATAATCAGTGCCCAGAGTATCTCGCTGCAAATTTTGTCAAGGTTAGAAACCAAAACCAGTTTGGTACTAGGTAAGTGAACACAATTTTGTAGTAACTACATTAGGTGGTTCAGGAAGCTGGAGGGTTCCTAATGAATGAAGCTATTTTATTAAATTGATTTTCTCTATTCAATGTTTATTTACACTACTCAGTTTACTTTATCCCTGTTGTGTGTGTGTGTGTGTGTGTGTGTGTGTGTGTGTGTGTGTGTGTGTTTATGTGTGTGTGTGTGTGTTTATGTGTGTGTGTGTGTGTATGTGTGTGTGTGTGTGTGTGTGTGTGTTTATGTGTGTGTGTGTGTGTGTGTGTGTGTGTGTGTGTGTGTGTGTGTGTGTGTGTGTGTGTGTGTGTGTGTGTGTGTGTGTGTGTGTGTGTGTGTGTGTGTGTGTGTGTGTGTGTGTGTGTGTGTGTGTGTGTGTGTGTGTGTGTGTGTTTATGTGTGTGTGTGTGTGTGTGTGTGTGTGTGTGTGTGTGTGTTTATGTGTGTGTGTGTGTGTGTGTGTGTGTGTGTGTGTGTGTGTGTGTGTGTGTGTGTGTGTGTGTGTATGTGTGTGTGTGTGTGTGTGTGTGTGTGTGTACTCACCTATTTGTGGTTGCAGGGGTCGAGTCCTAGCTCCTGGCCCCGCCTCTTCACCGGTTGCTACTAGACCCTCTCTCTCCCCGCTCCATGAGCTTTATCAAACCTCGTCTTAAAACTGTGTATGGTTCCTGCCTCCACTACGTCATTTTCTAGGCTATTCCACTGCCTTACAACTCTATGACTGAAGAAATACTTCCTACTATCTCTCTGACTCATTTGTGTCTTCAACTTCCAATTGTGGCCTCTTGTTTCTGTGTCCCCTCCCTGGAACATCCTGTCCTTGTCCACCTTGTCTATTCCACGCAGTATTTTATATGTCGTTATCATGTCTCCCCTGACCCTCCTGTCCTCCAGTGTCGTCAGGCCGATTTCCCTTAATCTTTCTTCATAGGACATTCCCCTTAGCTCTGGAACTAACCTTGTGTGTGTGTGTGTGTGTGTGTGTGTGTGTGTGTGTGTGTGTGTGTGTGTGTGTGTGTGTTTATGTGTGTGTGTGTGTGTGTGTGTGTGTGTGTGTGTGTGTGTGTGTGTGTGTGTGTGTGTGTGTGTGTGTGTGTGTGTGTATGTGTGTGTGTGTGTATGTATGTATGGGTGGGAGCGTAATTACCTCATGTGGCTGCAGGGGCTGAGTCTTAGTTCTTGGCTTTCCTGTCTTTTTGTCACTTGCTAGATTCAGTCTTAGTCTCGTGTGTCTTATAGTTCTACTTCGAAGCTGTGCCTCCCTTTACCATATCTTCATCCAGATCATTCCTTTTTCTAACCACCTTGAAGATGTGCAGGACAGGTATACAATACCGACAAAATGAAAGTTAAGACACTTGTGCAACATCTGGTTATCTTTATTGTAGACGTTTCGCCATCCAGTGGCTTTATCAATACAGATTCTTGTACATAATTAGAAAACAGAAGAACTAAATACAAAAGATGAGGTAATCAGTCCCTCCAAACACCACCTCCAAGGCTGAGGGACTGATTACCTCATCTTTAGTATGTAGTTCTTCTGTTTTCTAATTATGTCCAAGAATCTGTATTGGTAAAGCCACTGGATGGCGAAACGTCTACAATAAAGGTATCCAGATGTTGCACTGTTGTATCTCTTGTTATTGCAACTGATTACTTACACATGATTTATTTATTTTATTTTATTTGCATGGTTATAATTATGACTGATTTCTACTGAATCTAAGATACTGCAAGACCTCGGTAGAAATAAGTCACTCTAATTTTTGGGGGGATATCCTAGGTAATTTACACTTACGTTACTATGAAGAGCAATCGTAATCACCTAAAACATGTTTAATTGTACTTATGTGTAACTGTACACACTTGTGCAACACTTAGGTGTTGCACAAGTGTTGCACAAGTCTGTAATTCATCATCCTGTCGGTTCTCTGAACCATTTGTCTATATAACTGTACCTAAAATAAACTTGTTTATTTAACCTTTCCAATCGGCTTCAAAATTTTAATAACGCTGATGCATTCGCTAAGAAGGATGATGACATTTATATATATATATATATATATATATATATATATATATATATATATATATATATATATATATATATATATATATATATATATATATAATGAACGTATGCAAATTTGAATACTATTTTCATGCAATTTCTGAGTGTTTCAAATGATTGACTTCAAAACTGTTACCTTGATTGTTGAGAAATGGATTACCAGTTAAGCTTAAATATTAAATATAGGGAGTACTTAGCTGATAAGACAGCTCATCGTCCACACAGCCGCCCCTGCAGACGAGGTCTTGAGAAGCTGTCTCATGCACTTCTTAACGGGCTGAAAAAGATTATAATATGTATGATAAATTACCCCTAGAGGGTGTTATGTCAGCATATTTCAATTACTGATGGCTGACGTACGTACTTGTGTGGACTCAAAAGTCCGCTTATCACCGGGGTTTATGATAAATGACTAACTCGTAACTTAGACTCAACTGCGCAGTCAATAGTAGTACATCACGAGTTAGAACACTTACCTGGGTATATGTATCTGACTCGTAGTTATGCCCGGATATCCGATGTGTTGATTGAAGAATAGTGTTCTTTGAAGAATGTCTCACTACACTCTGTTGGATCGCAACACTCATAATTACACTGTTCATCAATAATTGTTCACACCATAATGTCACTAAAGAAGCTGATCACACTTCTCTGTAAGTGTTTATCTTGTTTTGTGAGACACTTTTTCACACTAACGCGTGGATCAGTGTTCTTTGTTGGTTATCCTGGCGTTAGTGTGACTCTTAGTAAAGTCAAAAGTAATCTGCCCTCACATGTCCTACGGCGCTCCAGTGCCCCTCCAACACAAAGGAAAAGCTGACCTAGTACTTTTGCTTCCTTGCCACTTCCTCCATGAAGCAAAGCAGAATGTTTGATTCTTGCTGTCTTAAGCATAGACAACAATGTACACTATCTTTACCATGGTAATAAAATGGGAGCAGGATTTTCCTTAATTGTCCTGCTAAGGTAAGAGATGGACTGTCTTTTATTAAACTACACTTTGCAACACTGGACTCTTGCAAGGAGTGGCGGTCGCTTGACCACGTCACATACTTTTATTGCATCTGGGAGCATTACTTGCTGTAGCAGTAAACAAGATGCTTGCCCCTTCTGAGAGGGCTGGGCCCCTCAGGGCCGAAAGGGGCTGAAAGGGGCTGAAGGGGGCTGATACCCCCCTCCTGGAGAAAATTTCTCCACATTGATCATGCAACTTCTGAGTGGCTTCAACGTATTTTAAACTGATTTCTTTGAGATAACAAAGGGAAGCCTATTTAGTTTGGTTTTAAAGTTGGTGTTTTTTCAGAGGAAGGTTCTAATTAGTATAGGATTATGCGTGTTCTATCTGCTATTTTTACTGAACAACACTAGATATTAGTTTCCATGTGATATCTTGCGAATCACTTCTGATTAACTTCAAATCTTTATCACTTATATTTTGCAGCATATAAGCATATACCGCACTCTGCACTATTCGTACAACGTGCATTGAGGAACTGGGGGCTGGGGTTATTAAATACGGGAATACCTTTCTCAGATCGATCCTGAGACTAAAATACATCTAGTTAAACTCGAAGCAAGACTCTGAATGAAACAATCTATGATGATTATATTTAACTTTTATCTTATGTATTTTTTACTCTCGTGTTTCTTTTTTAGTTCCTGGTTCTATAATGTTCTCTACCCTAGTTAAAAATTATTCACGGAACCGCTGTTAAATATTACATATACAATAAATCCGCTGTTATGGAATCTTCAATTAATTTTTCTTTGCTGTCTTTAATAACTGTTTCCTTAATGTTTCCTGATATCAATGACTGGGTTAATATTTAACATTTTCCCTTGCCAACTACCTCTAATTTTCGATAATGCTTTTGTGATATTCGCTTGTTTCAAGTTTTGGCGGTGATATTTTGTTGGTCAGGAGCACTAAGATTTCTCCTCATGTGACGTGCCGCTCTGGTGAGCTTATGGTGGATCCTTGTCACTGTCTCACCCAACCACCAGATGATTAATTGATTATCACAACAAAAGATATGAGGGTAAATTTTCCACTCAACGGCTGACCTCACAGTAGTATCCTAACAGACTGTTAAATACTTTGCTTTCTCCCATGTGCTGTTGGCACTACAAACACTGCTTTCCCCCATGTGCTGTTGGCACTACAAACACTGCCTTCTCCCATGTGCTGTTGGCACTACAAACACTACCTTCTCCCATGTGCTGTTGGCACTACAAACACTTTGCTTTCCCCCATGTGCTGTTGGCACTACAAACACTGCTTTCCCCCATGTACTGTTGGCACTACAAACACTACCTTCTCCCATGTGCTGTTGGCACTACAGATGTTATGTTGTGTTTAGTCTCGTAAAAAATATTTCAGTACCTTTATTTACAATAGTTTATTTATGTTTCGTTTCTGTAAACATTTTACACTGAATGTATTGAATTAATTTTGCGAGTATTTGATGTATTATCTTCCAAACCCATGAATAAGAAGGTTTGTGATTGAAATTTGTTTGTATGACCTCGACTGCTTAAACTGAGATGAAAATTTGTAAAGTAATTTGTTAATTTCAGTCTTGAACACTTGCTTCTTGCATGATTCAAAAAAACTGAGGAAGAGAGAAAGAGACAGAAAAGGAAGGAATAGAAAGAGAAGCCAAGAAAGTCAATAAGGACAAAAACTGATAGCAGAAAACTATTGTTGGAAAATGCCACCAAAAAGAAAAACTATAATATAAATAGGTGAAAATATATATTAGACTCGTAGATTCTATTTTCGTTTCATATTTCTTATTTACAACTTACTGGAGTAAGGATTTGATGTGTCTTTTTTTCATGCAGGTTGAATTAATTTTATCACACTTCATACACTGTATTATTGTAGGTTAGTCTTTGTGACATTTTTCGGGCACCCCTAAAATTGAGATTAAGTGATAACCTTGACTCCAAGGTAAAGCATAATTCGGTTCATGCAAGAAGAATCAAGGGCTTCGTTGATAGGCGAAGAATGAGTATGAAGTTCACGTTGATCATCAGGGAGGACCTGTACCATTACCAAACGAGTCCTCGGTGTTCACTGCCAAACTGTATGGCATTCTATATGCTCTTGTCTAAATTTCTAGTTGTAGTGGGTATTACGCAGTGTATTGTAGAAAATATTGTATAAAATACGCTCCATATACAACGTCAGTGTCCAGGATTTCTGAAACCAGACGTGTATTATTCCTGGTCAGTCAGAGTGGTCAGGAGAGGAGAGTGAGGTGTGTATTAGTACAAGAAGAGTAGCCAAGGGGAAAAATAATGGTTAGGCGTTGGTTTAAGTAGGTGAGGGTGATTTTTTTTTTTGGGGTAAGTTTATACCCTAGTTTATTTTATTGTTTTAAGTACTCTCATGTTTACCTGTAAGACCCTAGTGTGCAGAGGTATGTTTAAGTTTTGGGAGAGTACTGTATGGTGTTTTAGCCTGCTGGTAGACAGACCGGCAGAAGGTTCCAGGTTCCTCGAGGCCATCCCGCTACGTAAAATTACTACACGTGTGGTTTTGAGAGCATTGGTTAAATTTTTTATTCATGTTGGGATACCTAAGGAAAGTCAGACAGATCATGGGTCAAATTTTACATCTAAATATTTTCGCAAAGTCCTAGGGGAATTTAACATTAAAATGACCTCCACAGCCTATCATCCGGAAAGCCAAGGGGTGGTGGAGCGGTTTCACCAGTCTCTCAAGACCATGATACATGCTTACTGTACACGGTACCAGAAGGACTGGGATGAGGGTATTCCCCTACTTTTATTTGCCGTGAGGGACAGCACTCAGGAATCATTAGGCTATAGTCCTTTTGAACTGATCTATGGTCACCAAGTAAGGGGGCCATTGACGGTTTTGAAGGAACACTGGCTAGGTGGTGATCGTGATATTTCCCCCTCGGAGTCTTTTCTCAGTTTCAGAGACAGTTTGGCTTATATGAAGTGGCTGACATCCGAGAACCTGCACAACAACCAGATCAAGATGAAGACACTGTTTGACCGCATGGCAGTGCCCCGTACTTTTGAAGCTGGAGAGGAGGTATTAGCATTGGAGCCGGTGCCTGGGGTAATGCTTTAAAAGGAAGCTACAGTGGGCCATACAAAGTGGTGAAAAAGGTCACTGATGATCAAAATTACAGAATTTACAATCCAGGGCGGCGGAAGTCTGTGCATATAAACAGAATAAAATGGTGCCATCAAAGATCTGGTGTGGCGAGTGTTAATATAGTAGGTGACCCAGGGTTGGACACTGATATGCAGGAAACCACAGATGTACACAGTGTATGTTAGGCCTTAGTAAAGAACGGATTTTATTAAGAGATGGTTCCTCTTCTCTTGAATTTTGAGGCTTTATTTAGGGATGCCCCTAAGATAAGCAGTTATAGATGATATAGATGTAGGGAAAGCTGAACCAATTCGACAGGCCCCTTATAGAATGAACCAGCAAAAGAAAGCAGTATGGAGAACCAGGTGAAATTCCTACTTGACAATAATTTAATAGTACCGAGTGAGAGTGAGTGGGCATTACCCACATCCTCATGTGCCAGATGGCACCATGAGGATGTGCACTGACTACTGCAATGTTCATTTAATAACTAAGGCTGACTGTTTTCCTCTTCCTGGAATGGATGATATCGTTGATGCAGTGGGGGGAGCTAAATATGTAAGTAAATGAGACATGTTGAAGGGTTATTATCTGCTTTTGTAATGCCAGATTGGCTTTCTCAGTACAGGGTTCTTCCGTTCGGGCTTCGTAACACCCCCTCCTGTTTTAACGCAGGATCCAGGAAGTTATCCATGGCCTAACTGGAGTGAGATGACCTTATTGTTTTTAGTAATTGTTGGGCAGAACAGGTGAAACAGCTGAGAGAACTTTTTTTCTAGGCTCACTGAAGCTCAGCTCAGAGTTAATTTGGGGAAAGTGTTTTTGGACAAGCCCAGGTAACTTTTCTAGAATAGGTAATTGGCCAGATAAAAGTGGCCCTAGTGAATGCCAAGGTAGAAGTAATTGACAGTTTCCCTGTATCAAAGAAACGGAAAGACGTTATGAGTTTCGTAGGCATGGTAACATTTTACAGAAAGTTCTGTCCTATCTAATATTATCCTGACGCCAAATGATTTCGAACAGGCGATAAATTTCATGCCCATGCACTCTGCCCCAGGGTCAGACTCATGGAACTCCGTGTTCATCAAGAACTGCTTTTACCATCCTATGGAGAGGGAGCATGGACACGGGGGTCGTCCCTCAGTTACTAAAAACAACAGACATAGCCCCACTCTACAAACGGGGCAGTAAAGCAATAGCAAAGAACTACAGACCGATAGCACTAACATCACATATCATAAAAATCTTTGAAAGGGTCCTAAGAAGCAAGATCGCCACCCATCTAGATACCCATCAATTACACAACCTAGGGCAACTTGGGTTTCGAGCAGATCGCTCCTGTCTGTCTCAGCTACTGGACCACTACGACAAGGTCCTAGATGCACTAGAAGACAAAAAGAATGCAGATGTAATATATACAGACTTTGCAAAAGCCTTCGACAAGTGTGACCATGGCGTAATAGCGCACAAAATGCGTGCTGAAGGAATAACAGGAAAAGTTGGGAGATGGATCTATAATTTCCTCACAAACAGAACGCAAAGAGCAGCAGTCAACAGAGTAAAGTCTGAGGCGGCTACGGTGAAAAGCTCTGTTCCACAAGGCACAGTACTCGCTCCCATCTTGTCTCTCATCTGACATAGACAAGGATGTCAGCCACAGCACCGTGTATTCCTTTGCAGATGACACCCGAATCTGCATGACAGTGTCTTCCATTGCAGACACTGCAAGGCTCCAGGCGGACATCAACCAAATCTTTCAATGGGCTGCAGAAAACAATATTCAATGGGCTGCAGAAAACAATATGAAGTTCAACGATGAGAAATTTCAATTATCCGATATGGTAAACATGAGGAAATTAAAACTTCATCAGAGTACAAAAATTCCTTCCACAAAATAGAGCGAAAAACCAACGTCAAAGACCTGGGAGTGATCATGTAAGAGGATCTCACCTTCAAGGACCATAACATTGTATCAATCGCATCTGCTAGAAAAACGACAGGATGGATAATGAGATCCTTCAAAAACTAGGGATGCCAAGCCCATGATGACACTCTTCAGGTCGCTTGTTCTATCTAGGCTGGAATATTGCTGCACACTAACAGCACCTTTCAAGGCAGGTGAAATTGCTGACCTAGAAAATGTACAGAGAACCTTCACGGCGCACATAACGGAGATAAAACACCTCAATTACTGGGAGCGCTTGAGGTTCCTAAACCTGTGTTCCCTGGAACACAGGCGAGAGAGATACATGATTATATACACCTGGAGAATCCTTGAGGGACTAGTGCCGAACTTGCACACGAAAATCACTCACAACGAAAGCAAAAGACTCGGCAGACGATGCAACATCCCCCAATGAAAAGCAAGGGTGTCACTAGCACGTTAAGAGACAATGCAATAAGTGTCAGGGGCCCGAGACTGTTCAACTGCCTCCTAGCATACATAATGGGGATTACCAATAGACCCCTGGCAGTCTTCAAGCAGGCACTGGACAAGCACCTAAAGTCGGTACCTGACCAGCCGGGCTGTGGCTCGTACGTTGGATTGCGTGCAGCCAGCAGTAACAGCCTGGTTGATCAGGCTCTGATCCACCAGGAAGCCTGGTCACAGACCGGGCCGCGGGGGCGTTGACCCCCGGAACTCCCTCCAGGTAAACTCCAGGTGATCTCTCCACTCACAGAACTTATTAGTCCCACGCGAAAATTAGTGTTGGACATGAAGTGTCAGAGGGTATATGAACATATTAAAGCTCTGTTTACTAGTGCTCCTGTGTTGACTAGTCCCAATTTTGCACTTCCATTTTCTCTACAAGTAGATGCCAATGATACTGGTGTTGGGGCTGTATTACTACAAGTAGCAGCAGGACAATTATTGCCAGTCAGCTATTTCTCTGAAAACTTAAACACCTGAGAAACTATGCCACCATAGAAAAAGAGGCTCTTGCTTTAGTGTTGGCTGTGCAACATTTTTCAGTTTATATATCATGATCAATTAATCCTGTAACTGTATATAGTGACCACAATATTGTACGTTTCTTTCACCTAATGAGGAACCACAATCAAAGACTTACTAGATGGGCTTTGTTCCTTCAACCTCTAAATTTGGTGATTCGTTATGTGAAGGAGACAGAGAATGTGGTTGCTGAGCTTCTCCCAGTGGTGTGTTCTGCACAGCCAGTTTTGCTTATTGCATATTGCTCTGTTTGTATTAATATGAAAACTAATTTTTTCCACTGCTTCTTGAAAATTTTTTTATATTTTATGAAGTGCTTATTTCAATTGTGAAAGCAGAGATATGAGATAATGGATGCTAATTTGGTTTACAGAGTTTCTCAATTTGTAATAATCATGTAATTAATGTGGGAACTTTATTTATATAAAGTGCATATTTTACTTTTGCGAGCAGAATTGTGTAATAATGAACATTTATGCTGTTTAAAGAGACAATTTATAAAGTTTACTTGTATATAATTAGTGTATACTTTATGTAATTAATATGTACAGAGGTAACTCAGTCAACTCTTTAATTTTATGTCATGTTTAGACAATGCATCAACGTAGGTGTTTGGCCAACACTGAGTTGTAATGGTGTATTTTACTATTTATGTTTAAGAATACAGCTATAAAGCATGACTGGGCTCATTTGGCGTAAAACCTGATCAGTTTTATGTCACACGAGTTTCACACGTCTGCTGGTTAGCAAGGCTCATTGTATTATTATTATTATAATCAAAAAGAAGCGCTAAGCAGGGCTCATTGTAGATATAAACTTTAAGGTGATAAATGCTTATTGTGTCTATGTAAAAGTAAATCGCACCAAGACAGTGCTTGATGCAGTTTTCTTATTTTAGGAGAATTTTGTGTTTCCCAGACCTACGGTTAATTACCCATTTTTTTTCCTTGACTAGCTGCAACCGACTGGATCCAGCTAGCTGAGCGAGACCAATGGTCCAGGGAAGGGGGTATAATGCAGTGTATTGTAGAAAACACACATTGTAGAAAAAACGCATCAGATATAATGTCAGTTTTGGAGAGTTCTGAAACCGGACGCGTATTATTCCTGGTTAGTCAGAGTGGCCAGGAAAGGAGAGTGAGGCGCGTGTTAGTATCAGAAGAGCAACGGCAGGGAGGTGTCAGATAAGATAAGATAAGATTTCGTTCGGATTTTTAACCCAGGAGGGTTAGCCACCCAGGATAACCCAAGAAAGTCAGTGCGTCATCGAGGACTGTCTAACTTATTTCCATTGGGGTCCTTAATCTTGTCCCCCAGGATGCGACCCACACCAGTCGACTAACACCCAGGTACCTATTTACTGCTAGGTGAACAGGACAATAGGTGTAAGGAAACGTGTCGGAATTTCCACCCGCCGGGAATCGAACCCGGGCCCTCCGTGTGTGAAGCGGGAGCTTTAGCCACCAGACCACCGGGCCACGGCTAGGCGTTGGTGTAAGTGGGTAGGGGTGATTTTTTTTTTCTTTTAAGTTTATACCCTAGGTTATTTTATTGTTTTAAGTACTCATGTTTACCTGTATGGCCCTATCGTGCAGAGGCTTGTTTAAATTTTGGGAGAGTACTGTATGGCGTTTTAGCCGGCTGGTAGACAGACTGGCAGAGGTAAGAGTAGGGAAGGGGAGTTTGCATGGAGCCTCCATGTTTATAAATGTTAATATATTTTGTTTTACTCACTAGTAGCAGTGTGCTAGTGAGCTAATGTAAGTACATTAGCTCACTAGTGTGGTGATGTTGGGATGTAGTAGAATAGGTTGAATGTTGTGTACTATTTATTTGTATATATTTATTAACACATCGACCGATTCCCACCAAGGCAGGGTGGCCCAAAAAAGAAAAACTTTCACCATCATTTACTCCATCACTGTCTTGCCAGAAGGGTGCTTTACACTACAGTTTATAAAACTGCAACATTAACACCCCTCCTTCAGAGTGCAGGCACTGTACTTCCCATCTCCAGGACTCAAGTCCGGCCTGCCGGTTTCCCGGAATCCCTTCATAAATGTTACTTTGCTCACACTCCAACAGCACGTCAAGTATTAAAAACCATTTGTCTCAATTCACTCCTATCAAATACGCTTACGCGTGCTTGTTGGAAGCTCAAGCCCCTCGCACACAAAACCTCCTTTACCCCCTCCCTCCAACCTTTCCTAGGACGACCCCTACCCCGCCTTCCCTCCACTACAGATTTATGCACTCTCGAAGTCATTCTGTTTCGTTCCAGTCTCTCTGCATGTCCGAACCACCTCAACAACCCCTCCTCAGCCTTCTGGATAATAGTTTTGGTAATCCCACACCTCCTCCTAATTTCCAAACTACGAATTCTCTGCATTATATTAAGTTAACACCACACATTGCCCTCAGACATGACATCTCCACTGCCTCCAGCCTTCTCCTCACTGCAACATTCATCACCCACATAAAAGCGTTGGTAAAACTATACTCTCATACATTCCATTCTTTGCCTCCAAGGACTAAGTTCTTTGTCTCCACAGACTCCTAAGTGCACCACTCACCCTTTTCCCCTCATCAATTATATGATTCACTCATCCTTCATAGACCCATCTGCTGACACGTCCACTCCCAAATATCTGAATACATTCACCTCCTCCATACTCTTTCCCTCCAATCTGATATCCAATCTTTCATCACCTAATCTTTTTATTATCTTCATAACCTTACTCTTTCCTATATTCACTTTTAATTTTCTTCTTTTGCAAACCCTATCAAATTCATCCACCAACCTCTGCAACTTCTCTTCAGAATCTCTCAAGAGCACAGTGTCATCAGCAAAAACCAACTGTGAGAACTCCTACTTTGTGTTTGATTCTTTATCTTTTAACTCTACACCCCTTGCCAAGACCCTCGCATTCACTTCTCTTACGACCCCATCTATAAATATATTGAACAACAAAGGTGACATCACACACCCTTGTCTAAGGTCTACTTTTACTGGGAAATAATCTCCCTCTTTCCTCCATACTCTAACCTGAGCTTCACTATCCTCGTAAAAACTCTTCACCACTTTCAGTAACCTACCTCCTACACCGTACACCTGCAACATCTGCCACATTGCCCCCCTATCCTCCCTGTCATACGCCTTTTTCAAACCCATAAATGCCACAAAAATCCCTTTAGCCTTATCTAAATACTGTTCACCTATATGTTTCACTGTAAACACTTGGTCTACACACCCCCTACGTTTCCTAAAGCCTCCTTGTTCATCTGCTATCCTACTCTCCGTCTTGATACTTTCAATAATAACTACCATACACTTTACCAGGTATACTCAATAGACTTATCCCCCTATAATTTTTGCACTCTCCTTTGTCCCCTTTGCCTTTATACAAAGGAACTATGCATGCTCTCTGCCAATCCGTAAGTACCATACCCTCTTCCATACATTTATTAAATAATAGCACCAACCGCTCCAAAACTATATCCCCACCTGCTTTTAACATTTCTATCTTTATCCCATCAATCCCAGCTGCCTTACCCCATTTTATTCTACCCACTGCCTCACGAACTTCCCCCACACTCACAACTGGCTCTTCCTCACTCTTACAAGATGTTATTCTTCCTTGCCCTATACACTAAATCACAGCTTCCCTATCTTCATCAATATTTAACAATTCCTCTAAATATTCCCTCCATCTTCCCAATACCTCTAACTCTCCATTTAATAACTCTCCTCTCATATTTTTAACTACAAGACTGCCATCCCCACGAGCCCCTTTGGGGCGGGGCAGATGGCAGACCAGAGGCCTAGCTTCTCCCTACGAGCCCCGTGAGGGCGGGGACTGTGGCTAGGCCTGGGGACAGTTGGTCCCAAAGATGAGGGGGTACTTGTACCTCCTCCCATGGGAGACTTAGGTCTCGAGACACTCCCCAGATAGGGAGCCAAGGCCGGGTCACCACTACTTGGAAAAGACCCGGGTCGGCAGAATACCGGCGAATAAAAAAAAAAAAAAAAAAAACTGACAAGTCCATTTGTTCCCTAGGCTTCCTTAACTTGTTAATCTCGCTCCAAAACTTTCTTATTTTCAATAAAATTTAAGAACATAAGAATATAAGAAAGGAGGAACACTGCAGGCGGCCTGTTGGCCCATACTAGGCAGGTCCTTTACAATTCATCCCACTAACAAAACATTTGCCCAACCCAATTTTCAATGCCACCCAGGAAATAAGCTCTGATGTGAAAGTCCCACTCAAATCCAACCCCTCCCACTCATGTACTTATCCAACCTAAATTTGAAACTACCCAAAGTCCCAGCCTCAATAACCCAACTAGGTAGACTGTTCCACTCATCAACTACCCTATTTCCAAACCAATACTTTCCAAACCAATACTTTGTCGATAATTTGTCGATAGCATCTCGCCCACTCTCATTTGCTCTCTTTTTACATTACTTCACCACTCTCTTAACCTCTCTCTCCATATACTCTTCCCTCCTTGCATCACTTCTGCTTCGTAAAAACCTCTCATATGCTAACTTTTCTCCCTTACTACTCTCTACATCATTATTCCACCAATCGCTCTTCTTCCTTCCCGCACCCACTTTCCTGTAACCACAAACTTCTGCTGAACACTAACACTACATTTTTAAACCTACCCCATACATCTTCGACCCCATTGCCTATACTCACACTAGCCCATCTATCCTTCAGTAGTTTATATTTTACTCTAACTGCCTCCACTTTTAGTTTATAATCCTTCACCTCTCTCTTCACTGATGCTTCTATTCTCCTTGTATCCCATCTACCTTTTACTCTCAGTGTAGCTACAACTAAAAAGCGACCTGATATATCTGTGGCCCCTCTATAGACATGTACATCCTGAAGTCTACTCAACAGTCTTTTATCTACCAATACATAATCCAACAAACTACTGTCATTACGCCCTACATCATATCTTGCATACTTATTTATCCTCTCTTTCTTAAAATATGTATTACCTATAACAAACCCTTTTCTATACAAAGTTCAATGAAAGGGCTTCCATTATCATTTACACCTGGTACCCCAAACTTACCTACCACACCCTCTCTAAATATTTCTCCTACTTTATCATTTATGTCCCCTGCCACAGTTACTCTCACTTAGTTCAAAGGTTCCTATACATTCATGTAACATCTCCCAAAATCTCTCCCCCCTCTACACTCCTCTCTTCTCCAGGTGCATACACGCTTATTATGACCCACTTTTCGCATCCAACCCTTATTTTAATCCACATAATCCTTGAAGTTACGCATTTATATTCCCTCTTCTCCTTCCATAACTGATCCTTCAACATTATTGCTACCCCTTCCTTAGCTCTCTCTCAGATACTCCTGACTTAACCGCATTTATTTCTTCTCAACGAAACTCCCCAACCCCCTTCAACTTTGTTTCGCTTAGGGCCAGGACATCCAATTTCTTATCATTCATAACATCAGCAATCATCTCTTTCTTGTCATCTACACTACATCCACGCACATTCAAGCATCCCAGTTTCATAAAGTTTTTTTTTCTCTTTTTTAGTATATGTCTTCAAGAGAAGGGGCTACTAGCCCATTGCTCCTAGCATTTTAGTCTCCTCATACTGCACGCATGGTTTACGGAAGAAAGATTCTTTTCCACTTACCCATGAACAATAGAGGAAATAAAGAAAAAGAGCTATTTAGAAAAAAGAAAATCCTAGATGTGTGTATGTATATATATTATATATAATATTGCCCTCTTATCCTCCTTTTCTCTTTACAGGATGTCGAGGTACAATAAGTTGATTTATTTCTTACTACTTTTCGTAGGGAGTCACAAGTAAATAATTTATGGCCTTTAATATATTGTTCCTTAGAACATATCAATTATAAAATATTAAGCTTTTCTCTCATATCTTACGAGTGCACAATTATATTTACAAGTAACTATGTACAGGACCTTAAGGTTTCATTTCCAATCACACAAATAAAGTTATTAGTTATTACCGTGAGGTTTTCAGACCACCGGTGAATGTCAGAGAAGTGACATGGGATGTCATATATAGATAAGTCCCCCACGAGCACCTAAAGTATGATGTAAAGGATTACGGCTCTGTTACAACAGAGGACTTCCAAGCAATGCACCTTGAGCTGTAGTTCGGCTGCTACTGCCTATAGTAGGGGAGGGGTGACCTGACATAAGGTAGGTCACGTGACATACGCTTAGAGGGTGAACATGTTAACCAGAAACTGGCTGTTACACAAGTGCTTCACATATCGCACTGTTACACCTAACCTAAATATTTTTACTTTGTACATAAATTTACATGATTCCATTTGGTAACTTTATATGAGGCCACAGATAATATTATACAGTCGGACTTGCTCATTTTAGCTATTAACAAGCAAGTTCGCAATATGATGTTAGATGATAAGTTGACCAGGCGTAACATATATATATATGTATATATATATATATATATATATATATATATATATATATATATATATATATATATATATATATATATATATATATATATATATATATATATATATATATATATATATATATATATATATATATATATATATATATATATATATATATATATATATATATATATATATATATATGCAATAAGATCACAGTAAACAGGTGATTTCAAAATATGCAAAACAACCACTCTGAAAGAATAGAGAAATTCCAAGCGCTTTCGTGACTACTCACATTATCAAGGAACTATGAAAGTGAAGCATCCAAGGAAGCTATATAAGGGGGCGGCCAGCACCTCACTATCAGATCCCACAACGGTTAAACACGTAACGCGCGGCGAGCCAACTTGGATAGGTCCTTTGCAAAACTCACCCCCAAGCTATTTATTTGTCCAGTGTATTATTAAATTCTACCCAAATTCTATTAATTATAAATGGATCTAATTTATATAAACCAAAGGAAATATTCATATTATTGTCAAAACTGCTTTTTATGAAACAAGATTCAATTATATTCCTGTCGACCATGGACTTGCTTGATACTACTTTCTCAACTTTTTGAAAATCAATTGGATGGTTAAAATCTCTTACATGAATAAATGGTTCAGATATGTTGATGATATTTTGTGTCTTATGCCCAAAAATGTAGATATACACCATTTTCTTGGAAAATTAAATAGCTTAGCCCATTCTATAAACTTTACTGTTGAGTTTGAGGAAAATAACTCATTGCCTTTTCTAGATGTTTTAATTATTAAGGGTAATAATGAATTCAAATTTAAAATTTACAGAAAACCTACAAATAACTGTTCCTATGTCCACTATTATTCCTCGCATCAAGATAGAGTCAAACTGTCTGTTTTCTCATCAATGTTTTTGAGAGCTTTACGAATTTGTAGTCCTGAGTTCATAGATGAGGAAATATCCAAAATTTATGAAATAGGTAATGATTTAAAATACCCAAGAAATGTAATTGATAAATCTTTTAAAGTTGCTAGGAACACTTTTTATAATCCAAAAAAGGGCAACCAGCCTTTTTCAACTAAAAATATGTTGGTTCTCCCTTACCATGAAAACTTGGTTGATATGCCTTCTCTTCTTAAGACTTTTAATATTAAAGTTGTATTCAAAAATCTTGATACAGTAAAAAAACTTTTGATTAAGAATTCCCCCCAAAATGCTGATGGATGTGTCTATAAGATTCCTTGTAAAATTTGCGATAAAGTTTATTACGGTCAAACTGGTAAAAATCTCGAACTAAGATTAAAACAACATAAATATAGCATTAGAACTGGACAAGATTCATGTAAGAGATTTTAACCATCCAATTGATTTTCAAAAAGTTGAGAAAGTAGTATCAAGCAAGTCCATGGTAGACAGGAATATAATTGAATCTTGTTTCATAAAAAGCAGTTTTGACAATAATATGAATATTTCCTTTGGTTTATATAAATTAGATCCATTTATAATTAATAGAATTTGGGTAGAATTTAATAATACACTGGACAAATAAATAGCTTGGGGGTGAGTTTTGCAAAGGACCTATCCAAGTTGGCTCGCCGCGCGTCACGTGTTTAACCGTTGTGGGATCTGATAGTGAGGTGCTGGCCACCCCCTAATATAGCTTCCTAGGATGCTTCACTTTCATAGTTCCTTGATAATGTGAGTAGTCACGAAAGCGCTTGGAATTTCTCTATTCTTTCAGAGTGGTTGTTTTGCATATATATATATATATATATATATATATATATATATATATATATATATATATATATATATATATATATATATATATATATATATATATATATATATATATATATATATGTATATATATATATATATATATATATATATATATATATATATATATATATATATATATATATATATATATATATATATATATATATATATATATATATATATATATATATATATATATATATATATATATATGGAAATAAATGGTATAAAATACCGACACAATGGAAATATAAACACAAATGCAGTATAATGTGATCCTTTATTGACTACGTTTCGCCCACACAGTGGGCTTTTTCAAGTCACAAACAGAACTACCTGGGGTGGAAGGAACGCGAGTATTTATAGTCCGGTTCAGAATGCTGAGGTCAGGTGAAGAATGCTGCATCTGATGATGCACCGAGTGGGGTTATAGAGTCTAAAAACTTGGGCAGCCCGGAAAGGAGATTGGACAAGTTTGTGAGCAGACCTTCTACAGTGTTCTTATGTGGGATAGCGATGAAGAAGTTTCTTGGCAAGTGGTTCAGCTATGTTATAGAAGCCACTATTCTGGTTGAAGTTGTCGGATATAG